>NC_138772.1:46274823-46447323 GCF_965119305.1 Pelophylax lessonae | reverse complement strand
CCGTATTTTCCAGCGTATAAGACGACTGGGTGTATAAGACGACCCCCCTATTACATGATCTACCGGTAATATTTATATTTATTTAGGTTACCTTGGAGATATTATACTCGGCGTATAAGCACTACCACTTCCAAACTTCTCAATCTAACCTCCTCCTTTGACCTGAAGCAATGGATACACGCTTCTACTCACTCTGAAGGCAATATCCTTGACCTTGTTTTCTCCCACCTATGCACCCCGCACAACCTTTCCAACAATCCTTTCCCTCTCTCTGATCACTACCTTATTAGTTTCACTCTCTCCCTCTACTCCACCTCCTCTCCCTCCAGCTACCGTACAGTTACCCGCAGAAACCTACGCCATCTCAACCCTTCTCTTCTCTACTCTGCTACCGACCACCTCTATGACAATATTGCACCCCTGTCCTGCACCAACCTAGCCACTTCTGTCTACAACACTTCACTCTTAGCCTCCCTGGACACATTGGCCCCCCTCACCACACACCGAATCAGGCCCCGACCCCTTCAACCTTGGCAAACCGATAACACTAGAAGTCTGAAAAAGCATAGCCGTGCTCTTGAGCGCCTATGGCGTAAGACTCGGTCTCAGAAGGATTTCAACCAATATAAATCTGCCCTCCAAAAATACAATTCCAGTCTCCACACTGCCAAACAGACCTATTTTATCACTCTCATTAACAGCCTGTCATCACGCCCCCGGCAACTCTTCGCTACCTTTAACTCTCTACTCCGTCCTCCACTACCCCCTCCCACTGACTCACTTACTGCCCAGGAGATTGCCAACCACTTCAAACAGAAGATTGACACAATTCGTAAGGAAATTGTTGCTGTTCAGATACCTTCCTCCATGCCTTATGCTTCACGCCCACAAGTGCGATCATTACTTCCCTCATTCAACCCCGCCACTACAGCCGAGGTTGCTAAACTACTTGCTAACGTCCACTTAACAACCTGCCCTCTGGATCCTGTTCCCTCGCAAATGCTACGTTCACCTTCTGGCCCTATTCTACACTCTCTAACCCACATCTTCAATCTCTCCCTCTCTTCTGGCATCTTCCCCAACTCTCTAAAACATGCACTAGTCAGCCCCATACTTAAAAAGCCCTCACTGGACCCAACCGATCTGAACAACCTACGCCCTATTTCCTTGCTCCCCTTTTCATCCAAACTCCTCGAACGTCTAGTCTACAACCGACTGTGCGACCACCTTGCCGAGAATAGCCTCCTTGATCCTCTTCAGTCTGGATTTCGGCCTCAACACTCCACTGAAACTGCACTCCTAAAGCTGACAAACGATCTGCTAACGGCCAAAACCAATGGACACTATTCTGTACTCCTACTTCTGGACCTTTCTGCTGCCTTTGATACGGTTGACCATCCCCTCCTCCTCAAAAAACTCCATGCCTTTGGTCTCCATGACTGTACTCTTCACTGGTTATCTTCTTACTTATCCAACCGCACCTTTAGCGTTTCTTACAATTCTACTTCCTCCTCTCCTCTTCCCTTCTCTGTTGGAGTCCCCCAAGGCTCTGTTCTTGGACCCCTCCTATTTTCAATCTACACCTCCTCTCTAGGTCAGTTGATAGCCTCCCACGGCTTCCAATACCACCTCTACGCTGACGATACCCAAATCTACCTATCCACTCCTCAGCTCTCTCCCTCAGTCTCCTCACGCATCACTAATTTACTATCAGATATATCAGTCTGGATGTCTCACCACTTCCTCAAACTAAATCCATCCAAAACCGAACTTATAATTTTTCCTCCACCGCGTGCCCCTTCCCCTGATTTCTCCGTCAATATCAATGGCATTACCATCAGCCCATCCCCACATGCCAAGGTCTTAGGTGTTGTCCTGGACTCTGAACTCTCCTTCAAACCCCACATCCAATCGCTGTCCAAATCTTGCCGCCTCAGCCTCCGCAACATCTCCAAAATACGCCCCTTTCTAACCAAAGACGCAACAAAACTCCTAGTTCACTCCCTGGTCATCTCGCGCCTCGACTACTGCAATTCCCTTCTCATTGGCTTACCTCTACACAGGCTATCCCCCCTTCAATCCATCATGAATGCTGCCGCCAGACTCGTCCACCTCACCAATCGCTCAGTGTCCGCCGCTCCTCTCTGTCAAGCCCTCCACTGGCTTCCGCTCACCCAACGAATTAAATTCAAAATACTTACAACATCTTACAAAGCAATCCACAGCCTAGCCCCCAGCTACATCACCAGCCTCGTCTCAAAATACCAACCTAATCGCTCTCTTCGTTCTTCTCAAAACCTCCTGCTCTCTAGCTCACTCATCACCTCCTCCCATGCTCGCCTCCAGGACTTTTCCAGAGCCTCTCCAATCCTATGGAACTCCTTACCCTTATCTGTCCGATTATCCCCCACTCTATTAGCTTTTAGGCGATCTCTGAAAACCCTCCTCTTCAGAGAAGCCTATCCTACCAACCCTTAACAAATGTACCTCCTTTTCTCCATCAACCCATCCCCCACAGTTATTGCCTTTTGTTTCACTTGACCCTCCCTTCTAGATTGTAAGCTCTAACGAGCAGGGCCCTCTAGCTCCTCCTGTTTTGAACTGTATTGTAACTGTATTGTCTTCCTTCACATTGTAAAGCGCTGCGCAAACTGTTGGCGCTATATAAATCCTGTATAATAATAATAATAAAAAGTATAAGACGACCCCCCATTTTTGGGGGATTTTTTTGAGGTTCAAAAGTAGTCTTATATGCCAGAAAATACAGTAGGCCCATTGTTTATAGAGTTATTATCAAATCAGCTGATGTAGAACTGAAGCTGCTAAATTTGGTCTGAGAATCCAGATTTCAATGGCCTCTGGTCACATAAGGGCTTCACCCTTGCTCGGTTATCCCAGTGCCTGAGACATGGAACTAGTAGTAGAATCGCCATAGGCATGAGCTGACAGCGGCCGGATTGGATGATAATCTTATATCATGGAAGGCCCTCCAAGCAGCCATCCAACTGATGTCAGAGATGACAGCTGACACCACAAATTGTAGCCTGCATGTAGTTTCGAATTAGTGTGTCAATTAACCAATCTATAGTCATGTAATCAAATAATTTATATAACTAATAAGGTAATCTTACCAATTAGTCTAATTATTATTAATCAACTAAACACCAGTGTGAGTTTACATAATACTGTTTGCTAAGAGTATTTCTACTTAGTACAAAGTGTCTTTCTTTCATATTGGCTGAGTAGAAAGCCAAAGGTTTGTTAGGGAAACAAACTTTCTTGTAATCACGATTGAATCAACATGGGGGGGTTACATGATGGGCAAAATGGTAAGAAATTTGGGATATAATGTAATGTAATGCACTCTCAATGTCAATATCTGCAAAACAGAATCAGGTAAGAATTTAAACTTCTAAAATCCTTGCAATGTATATAAGTGGGGAGATTGTGTTCCTCCCAGCAAAACTCAAGTTTCACTGATAATCAGATTTTTTTTGTTTCTTTTCCTATGCAATTTATACACCCTTCCCAATTGTCTGACCACACACTTGAAAATCTGAAACACATCAGTGGCTTTCATGGTAGAACAAACTGTAATATTTTTCTGTTCAAGCAATTATATATTTTCTACGCATGGTTGAGGGCTGGCATTTTCCAATTGATCATGGTTAAAAATCTTGTTTTTTTTTTTTTTGAAAATTGAAATTCTAGTCACTAAACCGCAAATGGATTAAAAATGCAACCTTTTTAATATTGATTTTTTTTTTTTTTTTTTTTAGCATAGTGCAAACGTCTAAGAAAAGTGATACATGTAAAAATTTTAAATATATACTAAAAATGTGAGGGATTGCTTATATATTTAGAAAGATGGAAAAGCTCACAAGTAAAACATGTGTGAATAAATTATTATGCTTACCTGTAGAATAAAAATAACATAAAAAATAACATCAGGCATTTACTAAACTAGCAACTTTAAAGCAGAACTCCTGCTTTTAGACACCCTTTCCACCATCCATCTACCCCCCACTTAGAAGTACCCCCCCCCAGGATTGTTTTTACATTTAGAACAAATATGTACAGTATATATATTTATTATTGATTTTTTTTTTTTTTTTTTTTTAGCATGGTGCAAACATCTAAGAAAAGTGATACATGTAAAATTTTAAAATATATACCCAAAATGTGAGGGATTGCTTATATATTTACAAATTTACAAAGATGAAAAAGCTCACAAGTAAAACATGTGGGAATAAATTATTATGCTTAACCTGTAGAATAAGAATAACATAAAAAATAACATCATGCATTTACTAAATTAGCAACTTTAAAGCAGAACTCTTGCTTTTAGACACCCTTTCCACTATCCATCTACCCCCCACTTAGAAGTACCCCCCCCCCCCCAGGATTTTTTTAAAATTTTAGAACAAATAAATAAATACATTTACTGTACAGTATATATATATATATATATATATATATATATATATATATATCTATATTTATATAGATATATATATATTTATTATTGTTTTTTATTTTTTTTTTTTTTTTAGCATGGTGCAAATGTCTAAAAAAAGTGATACATGTAAAAATTTTAAATATATACCCAAAATGTGAGGGATTGCTTATTTATGTACCAAGATGAAAAAGCTCACAAGTAAAACATGTGTGAATAAATTATTATCCTTAACCTGTAGACTAAAAATAACATAAAAAAATAACCTCATGCATTTACTAAACTAGCAACTTTAAAGCAGAACTCCTGCTTTTAGACACCCTTTCCACTATCCATCTACCCCCCACTTAGAAGTACCCCCCCCAGGATTTTTTTTTTAAATTTAGAACAAATAAATAAATACATTTACTGTACAGTATATATATATATATATATATATATATATATATATATATATATATATATATATATATATAAATATATATATTTATTATTGTTCTTTAATTTTTTTTTTTTTTTTTTTTTTTAGCATGGTGCAAACGTCTAAAAAAAGTGATACATGTAAAAATTTTAAATATATACCCAAAATGTGAGGGATTGCTTATATATTTACAAAGATGAAAAAGCTCACAAGTAAAACATGTGTGAATAAATTATTATCCTTAACCTGTAGAATAAAAATAACATTAAAAAAATAACCTCATGCATTTACTAAAATAGCAACTTTAAAGCAGAACTCCTGCTTTTAGACAGCCTTTCCACTATCCATCTACCCCCCAATTAGAAGTACCCCCCCCCCCCCATGATTTTTTTTTTAATTTAGAACAAATAAATAAATAAATAAATACATTTACTATATATATATATATATATATATATATACTTTTACTGTATATATACACTCACCGGCCACTTTATTAGCTACACTTGTTCAATTGCTTGGTAACACAAATTGCTAATCAGCCAATCACATAGCAGCAACTCTAGATGTGGTGAAGATGACTTGCTGAAGTTCAAACTGAGCATCAGAATGGGGAAGAAAGAGGATTTAAGTGACTTTGAATGTGCCATGGTTGTTGGTGCCAGGCAGGTTGGTCTAAGTAGTTCAAAAATTGCTGATCTACTGGGATTTTCACACACAACCATCTCTTGGGTTTACAGAGAATTGTCCAAAAAAGGAAAATATCCACTGAGCGGCAGTTGTGTGGACAATAATGCCTTTTTGATGTCAGGGGTCAAAGGAGAATGGCTCTGATGAAGAGGGTTCTCCCTTGAAACGCGTCAGCTTACCAGTATGGACACCATCCAGCCCTTGTGCAGTACTGAAAGAATCCTTGTCCTGGAGGTCACCTGACTGTATTAGGATTTTGTATGCGTATTTTACAACATGTTTTTGTGGGTATGATGTATCTTTATGATGTGTCTATTTTACCCTTTAATAAATGTTTTTATGATATTGCACTAGGTCGGTGCACCCTTCTCTTGTTTTTGTTTATTTCTAGTATATGTGGATGCCCATGGTCCTGAGAGGGCACCAAGAACCTAGAAGCCATCAACATAGCCTTTTCCTTTAAGCACAGCACCTAAGCACAGGAGAAATACTTGTTGTCAAAGGAGAATGGGCAGACTGGTTCGAGAAGAAAGAAAGGCAACAGTAACTCAAATAACCACTCCTACAACCAAAGTATGCAGTATACCATCTCTAAACACACAACACATCAAACCTTGAAGAAGATGGCCTACAGCAGCAGAAAACCACACCGGGTGCCACTCCTGAGGCTGTCAACAGGCTCACCAAAATTGGACAATAGAAGATTGGAAAAACGTTGCCTGGTCTAAGGAGTCTCCATTTCAGCAGCGACATTCAGATGGAAAGGTCAGAACTTGGTGTAAACAACATGAAAGTATGGATCCATCGTGCCTTGTGTCAACGGTTCAGATTGGTGGTGGTGGTGTAATTGTAGGAAAAAAAGGGACTTCAAATGAGACTTGTGACACACAACTGGTAGAATTGATACACAATGGCACATTTATTGTTTCGTAAGGGTACATGTAAAAAACACGGCATGTTACAGAATAAAAACTATAAATATGAGCTGATATGGATTTCTCAAATTCAGGTTATATTAAAAAAAAATTATAAAATGATCTGATTATAAACGCATGATAGTAATATGACTGTATCAAACAAGGTTAATGCGTTTCGTGGACTGTGTTCCACTTCCTCAGGAGCAGGCATATGATGCAAATCTGAAAAAAAATGTATATCTATAAATATAACAGTATGATCTGATAGATGGAGGGGGGAGAGGAAGGGGGAGGAAAAACCTATCCCTAAACAACTTACAATTCAGCTTAGATCTCAAAAACGTGACGTTGAAAGTTGGACTTGGCCAGGAATACATCCCTCCCGCGAGCTATGGGAGCGCAAACTGCAGGCAACCAAGGCACACACATAACATACTCAGGAGAAGATGGGTGTCTGAGTTGTGATTGACAGTGGTACATGCAGCAGCGCCAAAACTTTCCTATAGAGAGTATAGATAATGTATACATTTAGCCAGAAAAAAGTGGAAGTGTGATGGACAAAACCTGCTGGACGTTAAGCCCAATATGTTACAGAGTGCAAAAGGAGAGGGAAAAAAGCCAAGAGAGGTCCAACGTAAAAAAAAATTAAACCCAAACTAGAACAGTATACCTTGCAGTCCTATTACTTGTGCTAATGGATCCAAGTGTGGTCTACAAAGTCCCCAGAAAAGAAGTGAAGGACCATCTGCTCAAAACGAGGGTGCCACATATATAACAACAGCCTGCCCACTAGTGATCGACCGATATCGGTTTTTCGTTGCCGATACCGAAATTCTGGCCAATGCATATCGGTATCAGCCAATATGCGCCGATATTTTTGTACATTTAAAATTGTATTTATTTTTTTTCTTGACAGGTACTCTTGTGGAGTTATCTGGGGGTCTAAAAGACCCCAAACCCCTCCTCTGCACTTAAAAGCATTCAAAGCGTCTAGTTTGGCTGTTTTGGCTGTTTTGAATGTTGTAATTTTTTGTAATCAGTACTTATGACATCACTTCCGGGCTTTTGCATGGAGACGCGATCGGAGCCGAATGCGGCTTTGATCGGGTATTTGGCGGCCGTGCAGGCTGGTTGCCCAGGTCTCCCAGTGGGATGGGAGACCCGGGCAAGCCGCGGAAGGCAGCAGGAGGGGGGGACGTCCCCTTCCGCTCCTAGTAATGACAGCAGAGCGGCTTTTCAACCGCATCGGTTGTCATTACAAGACAGCCGACTGTCGGCTTTGGACGCTGGTACCGGGGTGATGCTTTTAGCTGCAGGCATCACTCTGGTACAAGCACTTTCCAGAAATATCGGCAATATCTGTAACCTCCGAGGCCGATTCCAATATGCATATCGGCTCTCGATATACCAGCTTTGCCAATAATCGGTAGATCTCTACTGCCCACAATGCGTTCCCAGTGTCAAGCTGGCATGGTAAAAGGAGAGGCATCTCCCACCAGGCAATGGACACCATATGGCAACCAAAGGGATGCCTAAAACACGCTGCAGATGGAAAGACAAAGCTGGCACTGCTGCTCCTTGTAAATGACTACACGCTCACAGCGCAAGTCGTGGCGCTGATGCGCAACAGGAAACGCCCTCCCAATCCCCCATGCTGAAGGGGTGGGGGGAAGGGGAAGGCTCCTGTTGTGCATCGCAACTCCAGGGCACAGAAGACAATTAGCCAACCCAACAAGATCAGCCCATCTGAATGTATCATGAAGCATGAAAACATTATTATAAACAATGTGCATAAATGAAAGTATTGCCTGGTATAGTAGTTGAATAGAAACAGACCACCGAAAAAAGGAGGGTCAGCCACCAGTGATAGCTGTGAAAATTACGCAATTAACTGCGGTCAAAAAAGTACATGCCAACTGTAGTCCCACCTCTCCATCCCTGGATTACAGTATACAAAGAAGGGGGTTGTGGGACTTTAAATGAAGCACGGGACGGTGAAGGCAGTAGGACTCATACAAGGTTGAGGAATCTGATCATGTTGGGCTTTTGGAGACCTTTTAATATTTGTTGGACATAGCTTGGTGCACTGTAAGCACCATAAAAATGTGAGTACAACATTGATTGTAATATTAAAGGCAGAATTTTAAAATGGTAATAGGTACTATTGGAGCCCAATCTGACCGGGAAATCGGTATATGTGTGTGAGCAGAGCATCCATAAGATCTACATCTTACTGACTGAACCCAGAGTGGTTCAAAAGCGCATTCTGACCTAGCTTAATTGTGGGGTCACATCTTGTGAGGTGAGGCTTCAATCAGGAGGGAGGAGCACGAGTGAGGTGGCAGATCACTTTACTATTGGAGCACAACACTATTGGAGCACCTAATCGGGTTTTAGACTCATGATTATATTGGAATAATAACTGCATAAGGGAATTTATGAACTATGGATTATATCACACCTATACTGCAAGTTTAAAACACATACTATAAATAATTTTACACAATATATTTTGTTGCAATTATTTTAGTTTATGTTTTCATATATTTGGAATGAGGCGTGACACTTATATGGTTTGGTTTAAATGAAGCAGATGATCATACAACCCATGCGTCTCAATCCCTGGGAGCGCATTGTGGGCAGGCTGTTGGTATATATGTGGCACAGTGTTGGGGGTAACTAGTTACAAAGTAACTGATTACAGTAACTAAATTACTTTTTTTGGTAACAAAGTAAAGTAACTAGTTACAATACTAATATTGGTAACTACACTACTTTACTAGGCTATAGGAGGTAACTACACTACTTTACTAGGCTATAGGAACGCGCTTTCCTGCGTTACCCAAGCCGTGCGATACAATCGTTATTTCGAAGAATAGAGAGGGATGAAATTTATGACTTTTTGTTGCACTTTATGTTTTATTCTGTTTTTTCAGGTTTTGTTCTCATGTTTCCCAAAGCCTGTGTTTATACAATAAACTCTATGCAGAAAGAGTGTCATGTATCTTCTTCTACACGGTCAATTAAGAAAGAGGAGAGTAAAGTAATAAGTAGTGAAGTTACTTTTCAAATGCAGTAACTAGTAAAGTAATCTTATTACAATTTACAGAAGTAACTAGTAACTAGTTACATTTTTTGAGTAACTACCCAAACACTGATGTGGCACCCTCGTTTCGAGCAGTTGGTTCTCTACTTCTTCTCTGGGGACTTTGTAGATCACACTTGGATCCATTACCACAAGTGGTGGAACTGCAAGGTATACTGTTCCAGTTTGGTTTTTCTTTTATGTTGGTCCTCTCTTGGCTTTTTTCCCCCTCCTTTTGCACTCTTGTAACATATCAGGCTTAACTTCCAGCAGGTTTTGTCCATCACCCTTCTAAACTGTTTCACCACTTTACTTCCCCTTTTTTCTGGCTTGTGGGACTTTGGCGCACCCTCTATCCACACTCCCCTCTTTATTTTGGGATTTAACCAGTATTCTTAGACACTACGCTATCATGCAAGCAGCACCATGCACTTGATTAAAAGTATACATTATCTACATATTGTCTATAGGAAAGTTTTGACGCTGCTACACGTACCACTGTTAATCACAACTCGTACACCCATCTTCTCCTGAGTATGTTATGTGTGTGCCTTGGTTGCCCGCAGTTTGCTCTCCCATAGCTCCCGGGAGGGATGTATTCTTGGCCAAGTCCAACTTTCAATTCCACATTTTAGAGATCTGAGCTGAATTTAGGGATGGGTCCCCCCCCCCCCCCCCCCTCAGTCTCTCAGATCATACTGGTATTTTTATATATATACATTTTTTGCAGATAGGCATCATACGCATGCTCCTGAAGAAGTGGAACACAGTCCATGAAACACGTTGCGCTTGTTTGATGCAGTCATCATACTATAATGCGTTTATAAACAGATCATTTTTTGGAATTTTGTGCAATATTGGTTTTAATATAACCTGAATTTGAGGAATGCATATCAGCTCATATTTACAGTTTTTAATTCTGTAGTGTGTCATGTTTGTTTAAGTGTACTCTTATGAAACAATAAATGTGCTATTGTGTATCAATTCTACCAGCTGTGTGTCACATGTCTCATTTACAGTCCCAACCCCCCCTTTTTTTTCCTTCAAATTGAAACCAGGGATGGAGGCGCATGGTTTGTATGATCATGTGCTTCATTTAACGTCCCAAATCCCCTTAATTGTATAATGTGGTGTAATGGTGTGGGGGATATTTTCTTGGCACACTTTGGGCCTCTTAGTACCAATTGAGCCATGGCCTACCTGAGTATTGTTGCTGACCATGTCCATCCCTTTATTACTACAGTGTACCCATCTTCTGATGGCTCCTTCCCGCAGGATAATGCACCATGTCACAGAGCTCAAATCATCTCACCACTGGTTTCTTGAACATGACAATGAGGTCACTGCACTCCAATGGCCTCCACACTCACCCCATCTCATCCAATAGAGCACCTTTGGGATGTGGTGAAATGAGAGATTCACATCATGGAATCTGTATCAACTGCATGATGCTATCATTTCACTAATATGGACCAAAATCTCTGAGGAATGTTTCCAACACTTTGTTGAATCTCAGCCATGAAGAATGAAGGCAGTTCTGAAGGCAAAAAATGAGTACACCCCCTAAGTGAAAATGTCCAATTTGGGCCCAAAGTGTCCATATTTTGTGTGGCCACCATTATTTTCCAGCACTGCCTTTACCCTTTTGGGCATGGAGTTCACCAGAGCTTCACAGGTTGCCACTGGAGACCTCTTTCATTCTCCATGATGACATCACGGAGCTGGTGGATTTTGAAGAACCTGTGCTCCTCCACCTTCCGTTTTAGGATGCCCCACAGATGCTAGGGTTTAGGTCTGGAGATATGCTTGGCCAGTCCATCACCTTTACCCTCAGCTTCTTTAGCAAGGGCAGTGGTCGTCTTGGAGGTGTGTTTGGGGTCGTTATCAGGTTGGAATACTGCCCTGCGGCCCATTTATAGGCTTCTTGCTCAAGCAAGCCCAGAAAAGAAAACTGCACAGCACAGAAACATGTGACAAGACACTGTAGTCAGGGGCAGACTGGCAACTTTTGGCCCAGGAGGCAAGTATAAACAAGAGGCCCATGGTGCAGCGACAACCACTCCCTCCCACCCCCCCTCTTCCTGTCCTCCTCCTGACCCCCATTCCAGGCTGAAGCCCTTCTCCAGGTACTCTCTACTCACCGGCTAAATCCGGGTTCCTATCCTGGCCAGCAGGGGGCAATTGGGGGGAGTTGGGACAGCTCGGTTGGGGCTGGCCAGGGGAGAAGAGTCTCCAGTGGGGCATGGAACTGGCTTCTGCTCAGACACAGTTTACACCAGGGGTCTTCAAACTATGGCCCTCCAGATGTTCAGGAACTACAATTCCCATCATGTCTGTGAATGTCAGAGTTTTACAATTTCTCATGGAATGTGTAGTTCCGCATCAGCTGGAGGGCCGTAGTTTGAGGATCCCTGGTTTACACCATCCATGGGGGGAGGGAGGCCTGTGCTCTGTCCTTGTCTTCATCCCGCACTCAGTAGGCCAGTGGTGGGAACTTTTTACTTCTCTCCACCAGGAATCCTTTAGGCATGTCAGTGGCAGAAACGCCGCAGCCTTTTTACAGGACATCAGGATGGCCCGGGGGGCAATTGCCTCCCTGCCCCTGGCCCAGTCCTCCCCTGACTGTAGTCCCAGCCATCAGCACATGCAAGATATGGCTGAATCCAAATTGTAATAGATAACATTAAACTATTATTAAATTCACTTGAGTGGACCACCAATGATAGAACAGCTTCTGCTATCCTCTGAGATAGCATTGGCAGTTTATGGATCTTTTAGTTGCCTGGGATTCCTCAATGTGCCCTTCCACAGACAGATATATGTGTCTGCTTTGTCTTCTTTTTTCTTCTTTGGCTAAAGTGAGGTGTTTGTTTCATAATTGAAAACAGATGGCATGCGGAGAGGCGTTTTTCCATGTAATGTATATCTCACCTCAGGAGCCCACCACCCTCCATGGAAGAGCAGGAATGATGACGGTACGCGGGTCACCAACATTAAATTCCCAACTGGACATAAAGCGTCTGAACACTTCATTTTTTTTTCATCATATTGATTTGGGAAAGTTACTTCCTGCTGCATTCTGTATGAAGTGATCAGAAGCTGTCTTGTGTAAAGCTGGATACACACTATGCAACTTTTGTTGGTAGATTTCCTTTAGATTAAAGGGCCATACACACTATAAGATTTTCTGAAGACTTTTTCCTTCAGATTTACCTTTTCTATGTAGTGCAAGGGCCTGCCAGATTGCATACAAATTGAAAGTGTTTAGGTTTGACCTCATATTATATGGTTTTGGTAAATCTAAAGGAAAAAGTCTTCAGAAAATCTTATAGTGTGTATGGCCCATTACCTTCAAATGTGTAGTGCAAGGGCCTGCCTGATTGCATACAAATTGAAAGTGTTTAGGTTTGACTTCATATTATATGGTTTTGGTAAATCTAAAGGAAAAAATCTAAAGACAATTGTATAGTGTGTATCCAGCTTAAGACACAATTATTCGCTGCTTCTCACCCAGTGCGGCAGAGCAGCCAATGAACCTTTCAGTCCAATGCTGTGCATAAATGAGCATTGTGGCCAGGGCCGTCTTTAACACAGGGCAAAAGGGGCAGCTGCCCCGGGCTCAGTCATTGCCCCTTAAAGCGGTTGTATCCCCACCGAAAAAAAACAAAAAAAAACCCCCTGCAGGACAAAGGCATAATGAGCTAGTATGCATCGCATACTAGCTCATTATGAAATATTTAACTTAAAATGAAGCCCCGACACGGTCATCTGATCCCTGCTGAGGGAGCTGTCATGTTCCCTCGGCGTCTCTTCTTGGTTCGGCGGCTCCTGCGCTGTTAGTGGCCGGACTCGCGATGATGTCACTCCCACGCATGCGCATGGGAGTAACTTGCTGACAAGGAGCCGGCAAAGAGCTCTGAAGGCCCGCCGAAGGACCGGGCCTTCAGAGAGCTGCCAGTGCACCACAGCAGAGGAAAAAGTGTGGTGCAATGCAGCGCACCACAGTGCACATATTGTGGCGCACACCAGTGTGTTGTGTGTTGGGATGTACAGCACGATGCATTGGGGTGCCATTCACAATGAATAGCATTGCAATGCAATACAGGTAGATCAGGTGCATTGCTGTGTATGCCTTTTGGTGCTCATTGTTGACACGAAGCACAAATGTCAATGGGCCTTTATTAATTATTATTTATTTATGAATTATTATTATTTATTTATTTATTTATTATCATTTATTTATCAAATATTATTATTATTATTATTATTTATTATTATTTATTTATGAATTATTATTATTTATTACTTATTTATTTATTAATTATTATTTATTGTTATTTTTAGTAAGCTAGAGGAAATATCCAAGGTAGTATGTAGCTTTTCAGGACGGCTAAGTGTTCTGCCTGCTTCTGATCCCCCCTCTCCCCGTGTGCTCCTCTTTTCAATGTGTTCCCCCCCACGGCGCAAAAAAGGACAAATTGTAAAAAAATCAAAAAAAACAAATAGTAATTAAACATTGTGATAAATAATTTTAATAAATCGTAAAATGAAATGTAAACATTTTCAACATAAAAAAAATATATGTGAAAAAACAAAAATTAAACCCGCGCTACACAACGTGAGAATTTAAATAAAGATAAATGCAATATTGGGCAGCTGCTGCAGACACTAAGAAAGTCTTAGGAAAATATGATGAAACCGAAATTATGCAGCGCTAGCTCAAAACAAAGTGTTAAGTGTTGTGATATAAATACAATAATCAGTATGATCAAATATACAAAAAAAGTGCTAAGTGCTTATAAATATCTGAGCAGTAACAGATAAATATATAATTAAATATGATAGTGCACAATAAATAAGTGATTGAAAATAGTCCAAATAAATATTCAGTGCTTGAAAAAGTCCTTATAGTGATCCAATTAAGGTGCCAAGGTGCCAAATAATTAAGGTGCTTGCAGAGTGATATGGTGCCCCTCAAGGTTCCCCACTCACCAGATTGCAGATAATCATAGACCTTCAAAGTTATTGCACATTGCCCGGGATCTTTACAGGACCAGAACTTCTCCTATGTAGCCTTGGAAATTGTTTTGGGTCAGCTTCCGCTTCCACCGTTAAACAAAAAAATGGCCATACATGGTGAAGTAAGTATGAGCAATTTTATTCCCAAAAAAAATTTAGATGGGTACTCACAAGCAAGAATATAACTCAGGCATATACAAGGAACTCGTGTGGCGCCGCTCTCGGCGTGCGTTCCACACACAGGAAGTTCCTGACCGGAAGTGACGTTTCCGGTCAGGAACTTCCTGTGTGTGGAACGCACGCCGAGAGCGGCGCCACACGAGTTCCTTGTATATGCCTGAGTTATATTCTTGCTTGTGAGTACCCATCTAAATTTTTTTTGGGAATAAAATTGCTCATACTTACTTCACCATGTATGGCCATTTTTTTGTTTAACGGTGGAAGCGGAAGCTGACCCAAAACAATTTCCAAGGCTACATAGGAGAAGTTCTGGTCCTGTAAAGATCCCGGGCAATGTGCAATAACTTTGAAGGTCTATGATTATCTGCAATCTGGTGAGTGGGGAACCTTGAGGGGCACCATATCACTCTGCAAGCACCTTAATTATTTGGCACCTTGGCACCTTAATTGGATCACTATAAGGACTTTTTCAAGCACTGAATATTTATTTGGACTATTTTCAATCACTTATTTATTGTGCACTATCATATTTAATTATATATTTATCTGTTACTGCTCAGATATTTATAAGCACTTAGCACTTTTTTTGTATATTTGATCATACTGATTATTGTATTTATATCACAACACTTAACACTTTGTTTTGAGCTAGCGCTGCATAATTTCGGTTTCATCATAAAAAAAATATATATATACATATATTTATTTATTTATGTAAATATTTATTTAATACATATATGTATTTTTAGTGAGAATATTGTCTTAAAATACTCGGGGGGGGGGGGGGTTAGGCTGTACGGGGCCCCGTGATTTCTAACAGCAGCCCTGGTCCTAGGCTGTATCTAAGGATTACAGCGTCACCATTATTTAAGAATGTGCAGTAATGAAAAAAGGAAATTACCTGAGGGGTTCACAAACAAAAGTGAGGGAGTCCTGTATAATTAGGGGCATGATGTTGCCCCTGTGGTTGTGGTCTGGTTTGACCACCCAAAATGGGGTAGGTGGAGGTAACAGTGTCCCAGGGATCCAGGGAATATCCGATTGCCTCTCGGGGGATCAGGAAGGATTTTTTTCCCCTGCTGTAGCAAATTGGATCATGCTTTGCTGGGGGGGGGGGGGGGGTTGCCTTCCTCTGGATTAACTGCGGGTATAGGATTGTTTATATGGGATTGTATAGTTAGGTTTTCAATACTGTTTTTTTTTATTTTGGTTGAACCGGATGGACTTTTTCTTTTTTCAACCTGATTAACAATATAAATATGTATAGCTCTGCAACATTTTCTCAATATTTACCCCAAGGGGAGAAGGAAGGGGGGTTTGTTGGACCCCCCTGTCTCCTTTATCTACGCCCTTAGAGGTAGTTTTGGGGGCTTGACTGAATCAATGGGAACTCACCATACGTGTTCATTGGTTCCAATAACTAAGTCCAATGCAGTGTAATAGAAGAGCATCAGTGGGAGCGTACATGGCATTATGATAGAAAAAAACTTCAACCACTCTCAAAAGCAACTGCAAAATCCTATAGATGTTGAAAATCTTTTTTAAAAAAAAATTCACACCAACTGAGCAGCTTTTCAGACTCCAGCACAGGCAACGTGTCCCGTAGAGCATTCCAAGTTCACTGACTCAGCTCATGTGGTCATTGGAGCTCCTGGTTGTCCATTTGTACAATTTCGGACACTCTGACAGGTGACAGAAGACAGATCAGAGTCATGCAACCCAGCAGATGTTAATAATTACCTTGTATGTGATGTTAGTATTTTTGTTTGGATAGCTGCTCAGGTCCTAGAATGTGTGCTGATGTTTTTTTAGCACTACAAAGACACATGTAGACCCGCTGAAAATAACCTCTTGTTATAGACTGAGGGTGAAATTACTTAAAGCTGAGCTCCGAGCACCATCACTTAAATACCTTAAGAGTAGTATGTAGGTGGTTACCTCTGCCATGTGTCAATAAAAAATTCTTATATTCCTACAACTTAACAAAAAATTAGATTTAGCTCTGGATAGTGCAGCTCCCACTGTGCTCCTGCCCACCTTGTCCGCCAGTACCAGCGCTGTAACTATAGTAGACACCCGTGCTACGGTCATGCTTCTGCCCTGTCTACCTAAAGGTATTTAAATTATGGTGCAGCTTTAAGGCAGAACTTTGGGATTGATAAAAAAAAAAAAACATGCATGCTTACCGTGCTGCAGATGTCCTCCACTGGCGCTAAAGCCGGGTACAAATGGGCCGAATGTCGGGAGACAACGGGCGGTTCAAGATAACCGACCCTCATTTGGCTGTGTGTATGTCGTGCATGCTGGAAAACCAGCAGCCAACCGAATCCCGATCAGCGCACTTAGCCAATGGCAGAGCACTGATTGGAGTGTTCTTGTGGGGGTGGGTTCCCCTGTCAGAACACAATAGTTCAGCAGGGGTGATAGCTGAACTAACCTTGCATAGTTAATACAGCGGCTATGACTGGAGCTAACAGTTTTTTTTTTGTTCAGCGAAAAATTAATAGCGTGTACCCAGGTTAAGCCTGAGTGATCACATGACCTCTGATCGCTCAGTTCTCAGTCCACTCTGACTGTTAGTCACCGCCCTCCAGGGGCAGACTGGCAACTTTTAGGCCAAAGTTCAAGTACAACCAGAGGCCCATGGTGCAGCGACTCGGCCCTGCTCCCACTCTCCTTCTTCCTGTCCTCCTCCTGACCCCCATTCCAAACTGAAGCCCTGCTCCAAATACTCTCTACTTACCGGCTGAATCCGGGTTCCTGACCTGGCCAGCAGGGGGCGGTTGGGGGAAGCTGGGACAGCTCAGTCGGGGCTGGCCGGGGGAGAAGTGTCTCCACTGGGGCATGAAACTGGCCTCTGCTCAGACCTCAGACACAGTTTACATCAACCATGCTGGGGGGGGGGGGGGGAGAGGGTGCCCTATCCTTGTGTTCAACCCGCACTCAGTAGGTCAGTGGCAGGGACTTTTTACTTCTCTTCACCAGGAATACTTTAGAGATGTCTGTGGCAGAAGCAGTGCAGCCTTTTTACAGGGCATCAGAGTGGCCCAGGGGGCAATTGCCCCTCTGCCCCCTGTCCCAGTCCTCCCCTGCCGTCCTCTGCTCTGCCCCTTCAGCACTCACTGGAGCACTGGGCTGTGGAGGAGGCAAGAGCAGATGGCTCAGGCTCTCCTAGTGTCACGTACCTGGTCCTGAAGCCGAAATGCTGAGAGGGCTCTCCTTGCGGCTGAATGCTCGGTGTCCCTGAAGGTGGTAACAGGAAGCACGAAGCCCAAAGTAGCAGGGATTGCCAGCTGTGCCCCAGATGAGGGTTGGTGGTAGGTAGATCTCTCTGCAGGTGAACACCAGAGGAGGTGAGCACTAGGACCCAGGAGTGCTGTGGAAGTTGCAGACTGCACAAAGCTTGAAGTAGTTTGTAATGGAGAGTGCAGCTGGCAGGATCAACAGGTAAGTACTGGAAGCAGGTTCTTCAGGCTGGGTACAGCAGGTGGGTACCAAGGCAGATCACAGCAGACAAGGCACAGTGAAGGCGTAGTCGGGGACAGAAGCAGAGGTCAGTAAGCCAGTGGTCAGCAGATTGGATAGCAGAGTCGTGGTTAGGCAAGCCGGGGTCATACACAGGGCAGATGACAAGAGAAGATCCATGAACAATCCGAGGTCAGAGCTGGGAGCAAGACAAGAGAAATCCAAGAACAAGCCGGTGTTCTAAAATTTTCTCGGACCCATGAAAAAATCGGACCTCGTCACTTCCGGTGACCCTACATCATGAAACAGCTGATGGGAGTCTCAAGTGCGCATGCGCACAAGACATTATCTTGGTTTGGTAAAATTATAACACATAGCGGGCAGTTGACTGAGAGGAGGCGGGGCTGAGGTGGGACGGAAGACACCGCCGCGTCATCTGCAGAGCTGAATAGAGGAGGCGGGATGGAGGTGCGGCCGTGTAATAAATGCAGGACTTTAGCAACTCCTTCTGTTTTATTATCTTTAGTAATTATCGTATTATTTATCCTTAGGATTTCATAACATTTAGTATTTCTATAATACAAAATAAGAAATACTAAATGTAATGAAATCCTAAGGATAAATAATATGATAATTACTAAAGATAATAAAACAGAAGGAGTCGCTTAAGCCCTGCATTTATTACACGGCCGCACCTCCGTCACGCCTCCTCTATTCAGCTCTGCAGATGACGCGGCGGTGTCTTCCGTCCCACCTCAGCCCCGCCTTCTCTCAGTCAGCTGTCCGCTCTCTGTTATAATTTTGCCAAACCTCGAAAAATGTCTTCTGCGCATGCGCACGGACGACTCCGCATGCGCACGGACGACTCCAATCAGCTGTTTTGTGATGCTCTGTCCCGGAAGTGACGAGGTCCGATTTTTTCACGGGTCCGACAAAATTTTACAACACCGGGTTGACAACAGGTGATCAGAAGCAGCAGCAAACACAGGAACCAGAATACAGGAAACAGGAAGCTGAAGACCAGTATGCAATGTTCATGTGCCACAGATATCCTTTTAAAGGCCAGAGGGTGCTGGGATTGGATGTCCACTTTGTGCGCCAGCACGCACACATCTTCGCCCTAGCGGACGTGCGTTTGCAATACGTGTGTGCGTATTCATGCGGGCGCTGCGATGTTGAGAACTGGCTAATGTGTCAGGTCGATGAGTGTTTATTCTCCGGCTAGTTCCCTGACACCTAGGCTGAGCTAGCTGCCGGTCATGCATCTAGGTGGATCCCGACAAAATGGTCAGGATCCCTATAGAGCCTGGAGCACCTCTGTGACATATAAGTGCGCTCCTGTAAACCAGAAGAGAAGTATGCCCAAAAAAGCTTTGGCCATGCTTCTTTTTTAGCTTTATAAAAGAGATTACTATAATCACATTTTCTGTTGGCCCTTTAAGCAGTTCTAAACCAGGACACATGGAAGAGGAGTTCCTGATTATGTGACTCCTTTGATTGGCTATCACAGCAGTCACGTGGTTAGGAGCCCCTCACACCAGCTCCCAATCAAAAATGATGACCTGGAGCTGTTGGTGACCGCCCAATCAGTGAGCTCGGAGTGTGCAGTTATCGTGCTCTCAGCACAGAAGAGCAGTGCACCATAGACACCCTGGGGTTGATTTATTAAAAGTGGAGAGTGCAAAATCTGGTGCAGGTGTGCATGGTAGCCAATCAGGTACTAACTTCAGCTTGTTCAGTTAGGCTTTGACAAAAAAAAACTGGAAGCTGATTGGCTACCATGCAGAGCTGCACCAGATTTTACACTCTCCAGTTTTAGTAAATCAGCCCCATACTGTATGTAAGGCACATGGGCATAAAGGCCATTCACCCTCCTATGGCACTATCACAAATAATTCATATTAAAGCAAACCTGCCTGGAAAATGCAGAGAAAATTTGAGAAAATTGGAGTTCAAAATGATCAGTAGTTTCGGACATAGAGATAGCGGAAGGTAACCCGACTTTTCTGTTAAACTTTAGCCTCCGGGGGTCTCCAAACCAGGCCAAGTCCAGCCCACTGCAAAATTTGATCTAGTCCTCTGATATAAGAAGGGACTCTCATTGGAACCCTGGTGTAATGGGGGACTCCTCCGATGGGGACCCTGGTGTAAGAGGGGACTCTGATAGGGACTGCCATGTTAGGGGTACTCTGATATAAGGGGGACTTTCATGGGGAAACTGTAAAGGGGCTATTTTGTTGACTCTGAAGTTAGGGGGGAATCTGATGGGTGCCTTAAGTAAAGGGGGACTTTATTGTAAGGGGGGAATTTGATGGGGACTCTGATGTAAGAGGAACCCTGAAGGTGATTGGGATGTAAAGGGGCACCCTGATGTAAGAGGGGACTTTGATGGGGGCTTTGATGTAACAGGAACTCTGAGGGGATCCTGATGTAAAGGGGGACTTTATTGTAAGGGGGGAATGCGATGGGGACTTTGATGTAAGAGGAACTCTTATGGGTAACCTAAAGTAAAGGGGTACCCTGATAAGAGGGGGGGACTTTCATGGGGATTCTGATGTAAAAGGGGGCTTTATTGTAAGGAGGGAATGTGATGGGAACTCTGATGTAAGAGTTACTCTTATGGGTACCCTGAAGTAAAGGGGTACCCTGATAAAAGGGGGGGGGGACTTTCATGGGGACCCTGATGTAAAAGGAACTCTGATGGGGACCCTGATGTAAAGGGGGGCTTTTTTGGGGACTTCAAAGAAAGAGGGACTCTGATGAGGACCCTGATGTTAAAGGAGACCCTGCTCTAAAGGGTGGATTTTGATGTAAGAGGGACTCTGATAGGGATCCTGATGCAAAGGTGAACTTTATTGTAAGGGAGGAATGTGATAGGGACTCTGATGTAAGAGGGACTCTGATGGGGACCCTGAAGTAAAGGGGTACCCTGATAAGAGGGGGGGACTTTCATGGGGAATCTGATGAAAAAGGAACTCTGATGAGGACCCTGATGTTAAAGGAGACCCTGATCTAAAGGGTGGATTTTGATGTAAGAGGGACTCTGATAGGGATCCTGATGCAAAGGGGAACTTTATTGTAAGGGAGGAATGTGATAGGGACTCTGGTTTAAGAGGGACTCTGATGGGGACCCTGAAGTAAAGGGGTACCCTGATGTAAGGGGGGGACTTTCATGGGGACTCTGATGTAAAAGGAACTCTGATGGGGACCCTGATGTAAAAGGGGGCTTTATTGTAAGGGGGAATGTGATGGGGACTCTGATGTAAGAGTTACTCTTATGGGTACCCTGAAGTAAAGGGGTACCTGGATAAAAGGGGGGGGGCTTTCATGGGGACTCTGATGTAAAAGGAACTCTGATGGGGACCCTGATGTAAAAGGGGGCTTTATTGGGGACTCTGATGTAAGAAGGACTCTGATGAGGACCCTGATGTTTAAGGAGACCCTGATCTAAAGGGTGGATTTTGATGTAAGAGGGACTTTGATAGGGATCCTGATGCAAAGGGGAACTTTATTGTAAGGGAGGAATGTGATAGGGACTCTGATGTAAGCAGTGCTGTATCTTGGCCTAGGCTGACAAGGCCCAGGCCTAGGGCAGCACTTTACAGGGGGGCAGCAAAAAAGCTGCACCCCGCATGAAAAAAAAAAAAACAGCCTTCTCCCAGCTCCCGCACAAAAAGGGTCCCCGCTGGCTTGTGCTACACTTTTAGTATAGTGCCAGTCTTATGGGGAGAATTGGGCTGGAGGGCAGGGTCCAGGAGGCAAATCAGTCTGGCAGCCCTTTAAAGCGGTCACACTGCCACCTGACGGTATGATACCAGCCGGTGAGGACATTCGGACAGACCGCCGACCACACCTAATACAACTGGCCTGACGACCGCCAATGCTAATAAGTGTGGCACTACAGCCTAATGCTCCGCCTACCCTCCTCCCTCCCCAGGTATGGCAGGTATCATGTCAATAATATAATTTCATTTAGTTAAACATCCTTGTCCTTGAGCGAGCATATTGAATTGCATCATATACAATTAAGACTTTTAATTGTATATGATGGCAATAAAATTTTGGACCTGCTTACCTCATATGTGCTATCGCAATATGTCACTGGGTTAGTAATATTACTCCTTTAGGATATTTGGACTTGTGTGCTGCCACTGATTATTTCACTTATTGTATAATGACTCTGGACTTCCTGGTCATTATACAATTAAGTGAAATAATCCTATGATTACAATCAGTGGCAGCAAACAAGTCCAAATATCCTAAAAGAAAGGAGTAATCTTACTAATCCTAATCCAGTGACATGAGGCTGTACTAATAGGCACTGATAAGGCTGCACTGATGGGGCTGCACTGATAAGGCAGCACTGATATATTGCACTGATGGGCAATAATATGCTGCTCTGATGACCACTGAATATGCGGCAATGGTGGGTACTGATAAACTGCACTGATGCCACTAACTGATAGGCTGCACTAACGGGCACAGATAGGCTGCACTGGTGGTTACTGATGGGGCTGTACTGGTGGCCACTGATGGGGCCACACCGATGGGCAGTAATGAGGCTGCACCGATGGGCAGTAAAAATGCTGCACTGATGGGCAGTAATAAGGCTACACTGATGGGCAGTAATAAGGCTACACTGATGGGCAGTAAAAAGGCTGCACTGATGGGCAGTAATAAGGCTGCACTGATGGGCAGTAATAAGGCTGCACTGATGGGCAGTAAAAAGGCTGCGCTCATGGGCAGTAATAAGGCTACACTGATGGGCAGTAATAAGGCTGCACCGGTGGGCAGTAATAAGGCTACACTGATGGGCAGTAATAAGGCTGCACCGGTGGGCAGTAAAAAGGCTGCACTGATGGGCAGTAATAAGGCTGCACTGATGGGCAGTAATAAGGCTGCACTGATGAGGCTGAACTTATGGGAATTGATGGGCACTGATAGACTGTGGTTGTGGTCTGTGGTTTACAGATGTCAGGGCGGGTCATAAACAGGAAAGGGTGTGGCCTTTACAGGAAGAGGTGGTTCCATATTTAAATTAGGGGGTGCCCAAGTTTAGTCAGGCCTAGGGCAGCACAAAACCTAAATACACCACTGGATGTAAGAGGGACTCTGATGGGGACCCTGAAATAAAGGGGTACCCTGATGTAAGGGGGGGGACTTTCATGGGGACTCTGATGTAAAAGGAACTCTGATGGGGACCCTGATGTAAAGGGGGGCTTTATTGTAAGGGGAGAATGTGATGGGGACTCTGGTATAAGAAGGATTCCTATGGGTACCCTGATGTAAGGGGGAGACTCTCATAGGGACTCTGATGTAACAGGAACTCTGATGGGGACCGTGATGTAAAGGGAGAATTTAATGTAAAGAGGGGAAAGGCATGGGGACTCCCTAAGATACACAATGTGGCCCTCATGCTGAAAAGTTTGGAGCCCCCTAATTTCCACAATCACTTTATCATTGATGATGCAGAATTTAGGAATAAATCAAACACGACTTCCCTTTGGTTCTGTTGTCTTCCAAGACTGGAGTTGTTTATTATTCTATATTAGATATATTTGCAATTGATATCATCTATTTGGATTGATGATTGATGATAATATTGTAATGATGTATTGATAAGCTGTAATCAGTGGCGGCTGGTGCTCCATGGGCCGGGGGGGGGGGCGTCAGACGGACCGCACTATACATCCCCCCCCGGTACCACACCAGGCTGCACACCCCCGGACCACAGCAGGACAGGACATGATCACTCACCCTGCCTGGACATCAGCGACGGCGACAGGGACGGCGGCGACGGCTTCTTCCCCCTGTCTGTTCTCCTCTCTCCTCCTCCTCCATGCCCAATGGCATGGCTTTTCCTTTTCGGACAATCGGAAAATGGGTCTCAGAATCCGCTTCCTGATTGGCCAGGAGGAGGATCCGTGTGACAATTGCAAATTTATATAGAAATCCTCAATCACTGTGAATTAGTTAAAGTTGGAGTATCCCACTATTTCCTTCTCCTATCCCCATTTTACAATAAACCACAAAACAACCAAATACCCCTGGATTGATTATTGGAGTGTGAGCCAAGGAGAATCAAGGACTTGTCTTTACTTATGGCTGGATGCTGGTAACCAGGAGGAACCCACAGAGTGAATATCAAGCAGTCTCTACAGGGGCAGTGCTACATTTGGGGGCGTCGTCCAGGGTGTACCCCTGGGTTACAGCAACAGTTGCTAATGGCAACAGCCAAGCAGTCGCACCAAGTAACGCTATGTCTTTCCAAGTAATGTGCTAGAATATCAGTGAAGAAAGTAATGTCTGCTCTACAGTGATCAGTGAAAGTGTGTTGATAAGTCATGATTGCAGCACTGGTTGCCATGGGCAACAAATGGACACTAACCAAAGAAACAGTATGTTTTCCCAAGTAAAGTACTGGAGGGTTGATGGAGAAGGAATGCACTGTATTGTACAAGAGAACTGTGTCTGCTTTACAGTAATCGGTGCAAGTGTACTTTCAAGTGTTGATGGAGAAAGCAGTGACCCGGGACGCAGGGATAGGTGCGTCGGTGGTCAGGTCTGTGCATGTACTGCAGAGGAAAGTGTTGGCCGTGCAGTTAATGACAGCGGGACAATTTTCCCTGGCAGTATGGGAGATCAGTTGGCTTGTGAGAGAAAAAGTGCAACTGAGGCCCGAGTACAGATGGAAGAGGCAGATGTATGTGTGTCCATGAACACAGTCTGTGACGCAGTGCCATTCATGCTGGCTGAGCAGAGTTGTAGCAGAAGAGAAGGGGTTACTACACCGCGTGAGAAAGCTTGCACTAAAGAGATCTGCCTTACAGGAGGAGCCATCACCACAGAGTCAGCTAGTCTGGAGTCGTGAATGGAGTCGCCGCCCACGAACTGCCAATCGGAGTGGGGAAAGAGAGCTGGAAACATCACTTCCCCATCAGGGGTAGCTGAGGGGACAGACATGTGTGTGGAGGAGCAAGATGGCGGATGCCGAAGTGAGCCGGAGCGCAGGGGCTATCCCACGTGTTGGCGGAGTACCTGGGGAGTGAGCGGAATCACCAGATTCGATCCTGTGGGATACAGGAGTGTGATTAGTACCAATCGGCAGTGGCATCTTAAGAGCATTAAAGGGCCCTGGGCAATGCAGTGCACTGGGGCCCCACCTACACAATCACCTACGAGAATAAAAATGCAAATTATTGATAAGGCTATATTTAAGGTACAGCAGTGCCAGGCTAATGACAGCTTCCAAGTTCGGCGGCTGGGTCCAGTGAACACACACTCAGACGGGAACCAGACTCGACTGTCCTGTGGGTGCCTGTTCCCGTGGAGGCGGATAGGCATTCCTGCAGTTTTGGGCTCCCCTCCATGGCCCAAGTGGCCTGACAGCAGCGCAGGGCCGATAGGCACTTGCTTCCTGCTAAGGTCGACGGCGGGATGCACACGGGAATAAGGATAAATGCTTGGCTGGGGTTGGGTCGCTGGGCAGGTGGGACCCTCTGGGCAACTGCCCAGCGTGCCCATTCGGTAAGATGGCCCTGCCCATCGGAAAACTGGTGTTGTGCAGCGGAGGGGACAAGGAGCATTTTGGGCTGGTATGTAGCCGATGCTTGAACGTGTCCATGCAGCTGCGGGCATGGAGTCAGTGTGGGCAGTGCAGTGACATGCTAATGCAGGCGGTGCGGAGTTATTGTGGGCCCAGAAGATTGAGTGTGAGCTGGGAGACAGGAGTCACTCGAGAGTTGCTGGCACCTACAATGGGGATCCCTTTGGGCAGAGGAAGAGAGTGTTGAGAGCACTGCTGGGGCCAGGACCAGCGGTGAAGACCTACACCATGGTATGCCAGGCCAGGGAGGCCTGCATCTCGGAGGTTTGATGCACCCAGGTTGTGTAGGCTGAGTCGCGGCCACAAGAAGGGCCCGCAATCCCTACAAAGGCCGAATCCGTTGCTCTAAAAGTGGCAGAGGGGAATCAATAGGCTCCTGAGAGGAAGGCCTCCATTATGTCCAGTGAGGAAGAGGCAGGAGCCATTGATATAGGGTCACCCAGTTTCCAGTGTCGATTTGGGTCCCTGGAAGAGGGTATCGAGGTATGAAAATCTGAAGAGGAAACTGAATGGGACTGGGGAACAGAGAAGAGGAGCAGCTCTACAAGTCCCAGTTCACTCGACGATGGGACTGAGGGGTCGGTGGTGCGTATGCAATGTGCCAGGAACTTGGGGTTCTGTGACGCCTATGCCATGAGGGTCCCAGATCTATCTCCACCTCGCAACTACACCTGGGCTCAGAATCAGAACGAGGCCTACACCAGTCTCATCAGAAGGGAGGAGACCCTATACACCCCACCTGGGAGGAGACAGACAAAAGCTCTCCAGGTTCTCTGGATGTCAACACCTAATACAGAAGAATATGTACCCTGAATATGGGTATGACTACCCCTACGCTCCTCGGGAGATTATGGAGATCAAGGCCAGGAGAGAGGGATGGTGCGATGAGGCAGTTTGGGATTTCCTGTACGTTCCCAAGCCTTATCGAAATTGCAAGAGGCCTGAGTTGTGGGACACTTTCTTATCTGTGAAGGCTAATTGGAACCTAGGACGGTCCATTCATATTGATCGGGTGAAAATCCATTGTCCAAACGGAACAGGCCAGGCTTGGGCTGTTCAGGTTCAGGACTCTGCGGGAAAGACCGTTCAGATACCTCATCCTGATTACTAATGTTAAGGATGCAGAGTTCCTACCTTGTTGGAGAGTCATTGTGTTACAGGGCTGGTTGGCCTGGATGTCCATTAAAAAGGGGCTAGAGAGCCGGAGGAAAGTTCACCAGAAAAAAAAATTGTTGTTGTTAGGCCTGGAAGCCCTATTTCCAAATCCCCTTCCCCTTCTATCCTTGCAAGAGGAATTGGGAATCAACAGAACAACTACCACTGTGCAGTTTCTCATATCGAGGAGGGCCAACCCTCTAACCCATAAAGACTTCCTGTTCAGAGAACTTTAGTAGGCACTTAGCTTTGTGCCCCAGTTGCTACAAGAAGCCATATCCACTGGATATTTAGTCAAAATCCTTTGGGCAATTGAGCCAGGATGGTTGAAATACAGAAAAGAGGATGCTTTACAAAGATACTTTGCTCAAATGACACTTTGCGAAGATCCTGTTAGGCCAGTGGGCCAGTTGGAAGAACTTTGTGTGATTTGCTACCTTGGAAGAAGAAGGTAGAGGCTCATTGTCTCTTAAGAGAAGGGAATGCTAGAGTGAAAGGCCCCTTGAAGAGATTTGCAAAACCCACAAGTACAGCAAAGCTTACTCAGGCTCCAGCAAAGTAGCTTGTCGCAGAAGAGGATGTGTTGCCTCGGTGTTACAGAAGGAGAGGGGACACTGTGAACACCAGTCGGGTGGACTCCGCACTTCTTCATTCTGAACTTGTCGGTCTGACTATAATAGGAAAGAGAGAAAGTCAGTGCCCTGGTGTCTGAGAGGGACTATGCCAATTATTTAGTCAGCTACATGGTTCTTAGTAGGAACCACTGGTGAAAGCATTAGTCAGCTTGGCAGGACTTGTTTATTGTTTACTTGTTTTCATGTAATCAGCATTGAAGCGTGCCCTTAGGGGGCCTGGTGTGATGAAGATCTCTATGAGAATGTCGCAGTTAGAGATAATGTGGTGAGAAGGTTGCCTCTGAGGAGAGTGCAGTCTCACCGTGAGTAGGTAACAATGTACAAATTTGTGTTTAACCTCTGTTTCCTTTGCAGGCTTGCTTAGGACTTCTGAGTCTGGATTGGCCCTCCACTGTTCAATGCAAATTTCTATACAATGTAGATATTGTATTTAGTTAGCTAGATAGGGTCATGCCTTTTACCTGTCAAGCAGATTTTTGTTTGGCGGGGGGTGCATTGGTTGAAATGCACCTTGTATGTGTACATAGATGTGTAAATATTTATACAGCAGAGATATATATTTTTCCACTTAATTTATTGTATCTACTGGCCACATATGGGGTATGCCCCATGGCCCTGTACATATGTTACTTCCCTTTTCCCCTTTTATAAGTTTTTGGGACACTCCATGACATTTTTGGTGCAAAGAATTTTTGTAGGGGCGGCTGCCCAGAGCCAGAGAGGACATGGCTCATTTTTGGCGGGGGGTGAGTGTAGCACCCTCCTAAGTAGGTGCTAGCGAGAGATTATAGTTTTGAGCTCTGCTTGCTTACCAGAGGAGCTGCAGGTAAATCTAAATGTCTCTCTGCCTATCAGGGAGCAGGATCTATTAGTGAGGTCTGCTCATTGTGCTCAGTATGCTATTCATTCGGTCTGAAGTGTGTTTTACGCTGGTCCAATAGGGAGGCATGTTGGACAGTGGGAGGAAACCTGACGAATGGGTGCATAGGCTTTTGATACAGTCCTGATGATTGGCAGAGGGCAGGTCGCCTGGGTGCAATCTGGGATATTGTATAAAAGCCAGGAGCACATGTGCTGTGGGGTCTTTGGCTGGAGAATGGAGTCCCAGAGGGAGGGGTGGCTGCCTCCTCCTCTGTAGAGGTGCCATGCGGCCGCAGGAAGTCATCCTGAGGGCCAAAGGAGCGGTTGAGAGGAGCTGAACCCAGCGGTCCAGGAGAGCTGACTGAGAGGGGAAACACTGGAGAACCTGGGACTACTGTATCGTGAATACAGGGACTCATGTCAAGGGGCCTGACCTGAGGGGGGCCACCCCTGCTTGTAGGACAGTCAGTGGATGGGTGTCACCATTACACAGAGCAGGTAAGTATAACATGTTTGTTATTTTTAAACCATGAATCCAGACTTTAATATCACTTTAATGCTGTTTTCAGGAGCTTGTACACCCCCCCCCCCCCACCAGCCATGATCTGCCTGATTGGGAAGCTTAGAGACCCAGTGACGACTTAATTACAAATAATTACAATAATGTCATTGGCATGTTGATGAGGGGAGAGGGAGGAACTAGGCAAGGCAAAATATAAGCAGATTAAACTTGATCTTTAAATGTTTCTTTTAAAGCTGTTACTTTATCTCAAAGTTCCATCGAGAACCCTTCTGTCAATTATATTACCTTTTACGGCATTCATAATAAAAGGGTTCATATTGTGTAGCAAATTGCAATACACAGCATCCAAGCCTCAGACATATAGACAATAAAAGCCTGAAGGGCTATTCGGCGCTTGTGATAATGCCTTCATATGTGGAGGTTTTGACCCCGCTGTGTTTCTTTGTAATAAATTAAAAATGGAAATCTGTAGTGGACTCCGAAATTCTAAAGGAATTACTTTATTTGGTTAAAAGGCAATTCTAAAGATTTTTTTATTTTCTATTACAGAGAAGTCACTCGACATTTGTAGATTAGGGAAAAGTCTTTAGGAGTTTGCAGTTACTTTGTCAGTGTCAGGCTCTCGGCATGTAGAAAAAGACAGGCAGGATACCTCCTAAACCTTGATGAAAATGTATTACATAAATACAGCTAATTAAGAACATGTTAATCACTTTATGCAAATGGCGTCATTTTAATGTCAGCCTCTCTCGCTGGGCACTGATGAAGAAATTGCCCAATTAGTCCCCTGTTTGAGGATAAAATGCAAACATTTCTTGGAAAAAGATAAACTTCATCTGCATCTCCATTATTCCCCATATACAGCCCAGAGTTCTATAAAAAGGCTGGGGATTAAAAGTTGTTAAATGTTAATAATTCATAAATGTTAGCTCACCATGTTAGAAAATTTGTATAGAAAGTTTCAGAAAGTAAATAGTGTGTCAGATAAAATAGGTATTCAATTTCTGTGAATAGATAGGGTGCATGATGTCCCTCCTCTCTAGTGAACATATAGGCTACATTCTCAGTGATGTCACTGGTTTCTAGTGAACGGATAGGCTACAATCTCAGTGATGTCACTGGTTTCTAGGGAATGTATAGGCTACATTCTCAATGATGTCACTGATTTCTAGTGAAAGGATAGACTATATTCTTAGTGATGTCACTCACCTCTACTGAACAGACAGGCTACATTCTCATGATGTCACTGGTTTCCAGTAAACAGATAGGCTACAATCTCAGTGATGTCACTGGTTTCTAGTGAATGGATAGGCTACAATCTTAATGATATCACTGATTTCTAGTGAAAGGATAGACTATATTCTTATTGATATCAGTCACCTCTACTGAACAGATAGGCTACAATCTCAGTGATGTCACTCATCTCTAGTGAACGGATAATCTACATTCTCAGTCATGTCACTGGCTTCTATGGAATGGATAGGTTGCATTCTCAGTGATGTCACTTATCTCTAGTGAACGGATAGGCTACAATCTCAGTGATATCACTTATATCTAGTGAACAGATAGGCTACAATCTCAGTGATGTCACTAGTTTCTAGTGAATGGATAGGCTACATTCTCAGTGATGTCACTGATTTCTAGTGAACGGATAGGCTACGATCTCAGTGATGTCACTGGTTTCTAGTGAATGGATAGGCTACATTCTTAATGATATCACTGATTTCTAGTGAAAGGATAGACTATATTCTTATTGATATCAGTCACCTCTACTGAACAGATAGGCTACAATCTCAGTGATGTCACTCATCTCTAGTGAACGAATAATCTACATTCTCAGTGATGTCACTGGCTTCTAGTGAATGGATAGGCTGCATTCTCAGTGATGTCACTCGTTTTCGAGTAAACATATAGACTACATTTTCAGTGATGTCACTGGTTTCTAGTGAATGGATAGGCTGCATTCTCAGTGATGTCACTCGTTTTCGAGTAAACATATAGACTACATTTTCAGTGATGTCACTGGTTTCTAGTGAATGGATAGGCTGCATTCTCAGTGATGTCACTAGTTTTCGAGTAAACATATAGACTACATTCTCAGTGATGTCACTGGTTTCTAGTGAATGCATAGGCTACATTCTCAATGATGTCACTGATTTCTAGTGAAAGGATAGACTATATTCTTAGTGATGTCACTCACCTCTACTGAACAGACAGGCTACATTCTCATGATGTCACTGGTTTTCAGTGAACAGATAGGCTACATTCTCAATGATGTCACTGGCTTCTAGTGAATGGATAGGCTGCATTCTCGGTGATGTCACTGGCTTCTAGTGAATGGATAGGCTGCATTCTCAGTGATGTCACTCGTTTTCGAGTAAACATACAGACTACATTCTCAGTGATGTCACTGGTTTCTAGTGAATGCATAGGCTACATTCTCAATGATGTCACTGATTTCTAGTGAAATGATAGACTATATTCTTAGTGATATCACTCACCTCTACTGAACAGACAGGCTACATTCTCATGATGTCACTGGTTTCCAGTGAACAGATAGGCTACATTCTCAATGATGTTACTGGTTTCTATTTAACGGATAGGCTACAATCACAATGATGTCACTGGTTTCTAGTGAATGGATAGACTAAGGGTCCTTTCACACAGTCAGCGTCTGATGAGGTTTATTCTCTGCTCAGCGGGGGATCGATCTGCTGATCCCTGCTGAGCAGGCGGATGACAGTTCCATCTCCAATCTGTGTGCGAAGACAGAGCTGTCAGATCCCCGCTGTCCTATATAGGGAGATCGGATGAGAACGGACCGCCTGTTCGTTCTTATCCGATCCCATCCTATCCAATCCGCCAGACGGATGGAAAACAGGGTTTCCATCCATCTGGATTTCATGGACAGGATCGGATCGGATAGCAGCGGGTGTCAGTGGACATGTCTCCGCTGACACCTGCTGCCCCATAGGGATGCATGGAGCATCCAATCAGATCTGCCGGAAAAACTGACAGGTGGATCTGATCGGATCACCCATTTGAAAGGACCCTAACTATATTCTTAGTGATGTCAATCACCTCTACTGAACAGATAGGCTAAAATGTTAATGATGTCACTGGTTTCTAGTGAACGGATAGGCTACATTCTCAATGATATGTGAAAAAGTGTGTACTAGTGCGCTGTATAAAGAAGTAAACATACATGTAAAGTATGAATAATGTATAAACTGTTCTACCCCCCCAGCTTTCCTCCCTACCCCCTTACTCTATTCTTTCCTCCCCCCCCCCCACATTGCCTCTAGTATACCAATATCCGATATGTTCACGTAATATGGCCTGAACACCAACTTCAATTGTTCTAATGACTTCTTTTTTGTGTTATACTCCCGGTCACCCCTGTTCCTTGTGATCGCTCCTTTTATCTAACGAGACACCCAGGTCACCCCTTTCTACTTCTCAAAGTTGTATGTTATGCGATTGCTAACTCTTACTTATGTACTTTTTGCCATGTACACTTTTTGCTATGTACTTATACTGTTTATTGGTATTGTTTTGTGCCACATTTCATTTTACCTCGATATAATTGTTTGAAAAGAATAATGTATAAACTGGAAAACAGGAAATGTATCCTTATACCATCAAATTGGACAAAAAGACACAAATTCTTGGTGACATGAAAGTGCAAACACAAATAATCTCAATGACTAATATAATAGCAGTTCAGTGGCTGGGCAAAAAAATGAAAAAGAAAAAAGAAAAATAATAAACATAAGCAGCACAAAAGCTGTGAAAAGTGCATGGTGCATCAAAGTGCGCAAAAAACAATAATATGAATTATTAAATAAAAAAGTCTCTGTCTCTTTAATAATTTCGGGTTATATCAACACTGATATCCTTATTAAATAATAACCAAAAACAACACAAAAGCTGTGAAAAGTGCATGGTGCATCAAAGTGCGTACAGAGCAATAATATAAATTATTAAGTAAAAAGTCTCTGAGTCTTTAAATATTTTGGGTGATGTCAATACTGGTGCCCTTATTGCTGAATAAATTCACACCACCTGCGATGTTCTGCGCTGCGTGCAACCCCACAGTGTCCACACATATAAATAGGTGGCAGTTTACCAGAAAAAAAACCTTAGAGAAGCTTGTATGACATGGGCCCCAAGATGGGTGTAGCTCCAATAGATAGTGGGAACCTCTTTATGGACCAAAACTCTCCAGCTACATGTACTCCATAAACAGAGTTGTATAAAGTACTCGAAACCCATACTTGAGTAAAAGTACAAGTGCTCGATCAAAAAGTGACTTGAGTAGAAGTGGAAGTGCTCAATCAAAAAGTGACTTGAGTAGAAGTACTAAAGTATTCAACATTTTTTGTACTTAAGTATTGCAAGTATTTTTTTTTTAAATTTTGCTACTCAAGTACTGAAAGTAAAAGTACAAGTACTGTGTTATGTAGTTATTAAAGAAAGAAGTCAAAAGTTTGAACATTATATTGTTTTTTATTATTTCAAATTCAGCTTTTATTTATACATACAGTAGCATTTATTTTCGTATGCGCTGATATTACACATGTTTTGAGCTTCATGAAACCTGCCATCTACTGTTCTGGCAGTGGTAATTTTTATAAATGTAACGAGTAACTATGCAGCACAAGAAAAAAATATCGGAGTAGAAGTATTGAAATCATCGGAAAAATGTAGTGCAGTAAAAGTGGAAGTAGGAGAAAAAAATTCTACTCCAGGAAAGTACAGATACCGCCTTTCGGTACTTAAGTACAGTAGTGAAGTAGTTCTACTTAGTTACTATACATCTCTGTCCATAAACATCCAAGAAAGTGAACCACAAACCACTGCTTGAACGGTGTGTAAGAACACTGATACTCAGATGGATGGAATGAGCCCTTGAAGATATCAATTCCCCTATCTGTCGTGCTCCTGTGTGGTGTCCCCACCACTCAAAAATTCGGTCCAAACGGTGTGCTCTCTTTACGTGGGCTCTGCTACATTCTCAGTGATGTCACTGGTTTCTAGTGAATGGATATGCTACATGAACATAGAGTATGTGCTACGCAAGCTAAAAAATAGAAAATATGTTCCTTAGTCCTATCTATTGACATATGAAAAGGAAAATTGAATTGAGGCACTGAGGACTTTCATGGTACAATATGAACTTAAGGGCTTACTTTGGAGGAACCTAACCCCCATATGGGACTGAAGATTAGCCGGAGTGCAGCATATATAAAGAACCTCTGCAAAGTCAATTGCTGGGGACTGGAAGGAGAATATGTCCTAGGGTTGCTCCTGGATATCCATATACAGCCAGGTGGAGTTGTGAATGCTGGTTACCCCTTTGTAGGGGAGAGATTTCTGGTGAGTGAAACAACAAGAGGGTGGGGGGGGGGGGGTCAGGTGTGGAGACACCGGGCACATTGTGTGATACTGTGGAACTCCCTTTGCTGCAGCACCACCAAATATCGTTTTTTCTAACAACACCATTATAAGGACTTGCAGTGATGGTTGGAATGCTGGATTAATGGAAGGATTATCGCTTACTATGTATATACTTTCCATCTAGAGCACAGATCACTTTACATCAGCCTTTGTTATTCTATATATATTATTATAATATTGATTGATTGATTAATGTTTTAAGTGTAATAGGTTTGATATATTACACTGGGCACTTTCACTTGGCACTAGCACTTTCAAAATATTATTGCTTATTTTGCAATGATTTCTTTTTTGCACTTATTTCTCTATTATGAAGTTATGGTATAATTTTGACACACTGTGTTTTATCTGCACTATATAGATTTTGATATTTTGAGGTCTTGTTATGCATTCGTTTTGTCACAATTAGTTGGATTAAACACAATTGCATTACGCACAGAGCAGCACCAAACCCATTTCTTGCTAAAAATTTACCCTAGTGAATGGATAGTCTACATTCTCAATGATGTCACGAATTTCTAGTGAATGGATAGGCTGCATTCTCAGTAATGTCCCTTATCTCTAACAAATGCATAGGCTACATTCTCAATGATGTGACTGGTTTCTAGTGAACACATAGGCTACATTCTCAATGATGTCACTGGTTTCTTTTTTTTTTAATTCTTTTTATTTCAATATGTGCATAAAAACGAACATTCCAAACGTCCTTTCAACAAAGGGACAAAACAATATAAAATAAAAAAATTATACAATATCCAAATAATTATCTGTATACTTAGTATTCATAATCTCTTTATGCCAATGTATATCCATTTAGCTTAATTGATCGCCGTTGTCCCGGTGTGCCCCAACCCCTTGCTCCATTGCATTCCTAGATTTATTTCCTCATCATACTATGTGCATCCCTCTATATCCTCTTAGTTATCTCCTTATATTCAACCATTGGTTAATGTTGATTGACTCCAATTATCCCAAATTTGTATTATATTTCGTTGAGCATCCTCTATGCATATGCAATACTTTTTCAAATGGTAAAATCTGATTTACCGCTCTTATCCAGTTCTTAACAACAGGGGGCTTCACTTGAATCCACTTAACTGTGATTGTTTTCCTTGCCATAAACAGCGTTTCTCTAAGCATTATCTTGTGATATCTAGACCATGTTATTTCATCTAATATACCCAGCAAACAGGTTTCTGGGGTCAAAGGTACAGGCATATTCAGGACCGAGGATAATATTTGAATTATTTCCTGCCAGAATCTTGATATTGATGTCACTCATTTCTAGTGAATGGATAGGCTTCAATCTCCGTGATATCACTGGTTTCTAGTGAATGGATAAGCTACAATCTCAGTGATGTCACTGGTTTCTAGTGAACGAATAGGCTACATTCTCAGTGATCTCACTTATCTTTAATGAACAGCTACATTTTCAATGATGTCACTCATTCCTAGTGACCAGATAGGTAACACTCTCAGTGATTCCACTCATTCCTAGTGACTGGATAGGTAACATTCTCAGTGATGCCACTCATCGTCAGTGATGTCACGTATCTCTAGGGAATGGATAGAGATAATGTCTCTGGTTTTTAGTGAACGGATAGACTATATTGTTAGTGATGTCACTCACATTGAGTGAATGGATAAGCTACATACTCAGTAATGTCCCTCATTCTTAGTGAACAGATAGGTAATATTATCAGTGAAGTCACTCATCTTTCGTGAACAAATACATTCTCAATATGTCCCTCATCTCTAGTAAATGGATGGGTAACATTCTCAGTGATGCAAAGAAGTAGTAGAACCGCACTCAGGTAGATGAAAGTAAAATGATACTTTTTTATTCTTCAAATCATAGATGAACAGACAGTGCAGGGGAACAGGCAATCCAAAGGTTAACGCGTTTCACGGCACATACAGCCGCTTACTCATAACCGGTTATGAGTAAGCGGCTGTATGTGCCGTGAAACGCGTTAACCTTTGGATTGCCTGTTCCCCTGCACTGTCTGTTCATCTATGATTTGAAGAATAAAAAAGTATCATTTTACTTTCATCTACCTGAGTGCGGTTCTACTACTTCTTTGCACTTCATCCGGATGACGGGTCTTACCAGCACCAGGTCGGACTTACACACCTGAGCGGCTCTATCTCTCCCATACCCAACATTCTCAGTGATGCCACTCGTCGTTAGTGAACGGATAGGCTACATTCTCAGTGATGTGACTCATCTCTAGTGAAGGGATGGGCTATATTCTCAGTGATGTCACCTAATTCTAGTGAATGAATAGATTACATTCTCAATGATGTCACTCATTCCTAGTGACCGGATATGTAACATTCTCAGTGATGCCACTCGTCGTTAGTGATTCAATGGATAGGATACATATTCAGTGATGCCACTCATCTCTAGTAAATGGATAGGCTACATTCTCAGTGATGTCACTGGTTTCTAGTGAATGGATAGGCTACATTTTCAGTGATGTCACTGGTTTCTAGTGAATGAAAAGATTGCATTCTCAATGATTTCACTCATTCCTAGTGACCGGATAGGTAACATTCTCAGTGATGCCACTCGTCATTAGTCAACGGATAGGCTACATTCTCAGTAATGTCCCTTATGTCTAGTGAACAGATAAGCTACATTCTCAATGATGTCACTGGTTTCTAGTGAATGGATAGGCTGCATTCTCAGTGATGTCCCTCATCTCTACTAAATGGATAGGCTACATTCTCAGTGATGTCACTGGTTTCTAGAGAATGGATAGGCTACATACCTCAGGGATGTCACTCATCTCTAGTTAATGGATAGGCTACATTCTCAGTGATGTCACTTATCTCTAGTTAATGGATAGGTAACATTCTCAGTGATGCAACTCATCATTAGTGAATGGATAGGCTACATTCTCAGTGATGTCACTTGCTTCTAGTGAATGGATAGGCTGCATTCTCAGTGATGTCACTCATCTCTAGTGAATGGATAGGTTGCATTCTCAGTGATGTCACTCATCTCTAGTGAACAGATAGGCTACATTCTCAATGATGTCCCTGGTTTCTAGTGAATGGATAGGCTACATTCTCCGTGATGTCATTCATCTCTAGTGAATGGATAGGCTACATTCTCAGTGATGTCATTCATCTCTAGTGAATGGATAGGCTGCAATCTTTGTGATTTTATTGGCTTCTAGTTAATGGATAGGCTTGTTCTCAGTGATGTCACTGGTCTCTAATGAAAGAATAGGTTGCTTTCTAAGTTTACTGGCCTCTAGTAAATATATAGGATGTAATAGATAAGTCACATTCTTAGGCTGGCCATACATGTTCAATTTTCTTGGACAACTTTCTGTTAGATTTACCAAAAACCATATAATAGGAGGTCAAAACTAAACAACACTTTCAATTGTATCCAATAAGGCAGGCCTTTGAACTACATGGTTGAAGGTAAATCTAAAGAAAATTGTACAGAAAGTTGTAAGAAAATTGTTTAAGGCATGGACAGCCTTACTTATGTCATGGATCCCCAGTGAAGGGATTGGCTGCATTGCCAGTTATATCATTGGGTTTTGGTAAATGGCCAGGTTACAGTATTTGCTAAGAAGATTTATCTCTTGCTTACTAACATGTATTTGAAATTGGACCTTTCATTTATTATAATAGACAGAAAGGAAAAACTGCCAACTACGTTGTAGATGCTATGTCAGTCAACTGTGTTCTTTATGACTCTTCTTCTCATTTAGGCTGGCAGTGCAGGAAGTCCCACAGTCTATAGATATATTACAGGGCTTTTCTTCAGCGGGAATGTGGGGGAACGCAGTTCCGGCACCTCCAGAACTGAATATATGTAATAGCAGGTGCTGGAGGGTCTATTGATGCTGGCTGCTGAGGGATCTATTGTTGCTGGAGGGGATCTATTTTTGTGTAGGAAGGGGGGTCTATTGTTGCTGGGGAGTTCTTCTGTTGCTCTCGAGGGGTCTATTATTGCTGGGATGGGTCTTATGTTGCTGGGGGTCAGTTGTTGCTGGGAGGGAGGTACTGGTAAGGAAGGGGTCTATTGATGCTGGCTACTGAGGAACCCTTTTTTGCTTGAAGGGATCTATGTTTGCAGGGGGGTCTATTGTTGCTAGTAGGGATCTATTGTTGCTGGGGGTGGATCTTATATTGCAGGGGGGCAATTTTTTCTGGGAGGGATGTACTGTTTAGGGAGAGGTTTTTGTTGCTGGCTGCTGAATGGTCTATTGATGCTGGCTGTTGGGAGTCTATTGTTGCTGGGGTGGATATATTGTCGTTGGAGTTTCCATTGTTGCTAGATCTATTTTGCTGTCTTTCTTGTTACGATTAACAAATTCCATACAAAATACTTAGCACCACAACATAATACTTGGGTCTGTATTCTCTAAAAGGGGCGGTATTGGGAGGTGGGTAAGGGGTGGAACCAAGGAACGGTGCTTGGAGGTGGGTATGGGGCGGAGTCAAAGGATGACTTTAAAAGGAGGAGTTCCTGAAACTATTCTCTGAGAAAAAAAGCCCTAGATATATATATATATATTGTAAGGGGTTGGCTCGGTAGCAGGTGTGGGTGACCCCTTGGTGTGGGTTCACTACACAGAGAGACAGCCGAGGAGTGGTTGAAAACAACGGTCTATGGTTTATTCTTCCTATTTGCTGGAAACAAGTGCAAGCATCCAAACAGCATAAATAAAATAAACATAAAATAAACCCTGGCCACTTGGGGCGTCTACCTTCACAACACAGGAACCTACCTATGGAGTCTGTCCCAACCTACTGCTGGGCAGACACTGCTGGTCATACAGCAGAAAACCAATAGTCCATTTGTTTTCCTTTCACACAGAAAAAGTCAACACCACCTCACCTTCAGAAGTCTCTCTCAGCTCACTGCTCTCCTTAACGCAAAAAGCCTCAGGAGGCAGCAATCAGTAGTTATCCTCTGGATAACTTATAGAGGCCTTAATTGCCTCATTCTGAATAGCTGAAGCTTTCCAACGTCCTTAAACCTTTCTGGCTACCTCCGCAGCTGACACCTGATAGTAATTGGTGAATTGTCTAAACAAGGCAGAAATGTATCTCCCATCTGTGACAACACCCACAGATTTAACTGACTTCCTGTCACAATATATATATATATATATATATACACAATATATATGTTTAGTATATATATATATATATATATATATATATATATATATATGTATACACATAGAGATACATAAAGATATTTTGAATACCAGTAGATTTATTTGGCTGTTCTTCAGTTGACTGTCAAATGTCCGTACAAAAAAAAAAAAAAAACATAATTTGTGTACATCTGGCCCACTGGTCCCAATCTGTACTGCAGGTAGATACAATGCTCCTTCCGCGCACTGAATATTTTTTTTTTTTTCGGCTCTTTTACAATAAAGCCGCACGCCATTTCCGTACCACACACACAAACATAAAATATCCTAATGGCATTTCCGTAAGCCCATACACAAGAGCTTGCTGCAAGCCTGAGACCTCAAACAAGTTAAAAACACATCATATATATAGTAATATTTAAATTGGAAAGGCTTCAAAGACTCTAGTAAAAGAAATATAGGAATATCAGGTCATTTCCCATACATCTGTTTGCTGTTACATCCAGTGCTTTTTCAATAAATACAACGTTAACGTCCTGTACAGAACTATTGACTGTGTTCCGTCGACATTAGTGGAGTTCTGTATCCTTATAGCTTACGGCTTTTCCTGTTCTCCGCGATGATAGTTTGTCATTTTCCAAACCTGAAGTTTTGGTCTTGGAGTTAAGCTTTAAAACATACACAGCATAAAAAAAAAGTCAATCTTTGGCTTAGACTTAATTTAATCAGCCCAAAACTAAAACCGCTGATTTTTTATTTTTTTTCCCTTGTGCATGTTTATTTATTTGGTAAGTTCCGGGGGGGTTACATCACCTCATTAATGCTTTATACACATAGCCAAGCGCACTGGCTTCCTGGGAAAGCGGTATAATACTTTGAAAACTATAACTAATGAGTTTTTCGTAATCTTTTGATGAAAACGGTACAGAGTTTGTGACCAAACATAATTAGTTGTGTTGCAGAAGAAGCACCAATAGTTGGGAAGTGAATTAAGCGGAGGAAGCGTGCAACGGGCGGGCTTTTCCGAAGGCAATTATCCCGGATCTCTAGCTTTCAGTTTTTAAAGTAAAAGTTGTTCTCGGGAAGGTAACTAAAGCTGAACTCCTGGCTTCAAAAAATGTAGCGCACAGCTAGAGAGCCGCTGGTGAAACTGATTCTATTCCCCCAGATTAGTGCACACATAGCCAGGCACACAGCACTTTCACCAGTCTAGGGGTGTCTTTTTGACGCTTTATTGAAAATTTGAATTTGGATGGGGTCAAGGGATCATGGGTTCCTCCAAACTGAAGAACTTGGCTCTTTGAGGCCCCAAAGAACACACAGAAAAACAATTAATTAACTTCCCAAGGGCTTTCATGCAGAAAGAAAGACAGATACAAAAAATATCAAAAGATTGTAAGGATTTGTTACAAAAATTAAAACCAACATATTGGAGGGATCAGATTAAGAATGTCTTAGACCTGGACATACCCTTTCATCCCCTCCACTTTTTGCTGCATGTTCCATGCATGCCGCTTAGTCGCTACCGGCGGAGTTTATTACCTCATCTCCTGAATGCGGCTAGGAGATTGATTCCTATATCAGAAGCGACCACAGATACCGTGCAGAGTGGAGTGGGCGCGCAAGTTAAATGAGATCAGGGAGGCTGAGGACTGGATTGCCATCTGTAGGGGTATCAGAGAGCGCAATGATGCTCTGTGGCAACCATGGCTGAGTTACATGGGTGACCCGGCTCAGCTACCCTTCAGCTTAGACCAGGCTTTGTTGGAATTGGCCAACCCATCCCTTGGTAGGCTAAGACAGGTGGATGCCCATCCCGTTCCCTAGAGTGCAGTGGACAGAGGCCCACGTTCTAAACCTGTGTGACGAAGGGAGCGGCAAAGGCATGGCACGGCAGCTGGCGAAATTTGGGAACCATTAGGTACAATTCTGTTTCTCTCTATTCTCTTATTCCCCCCCCCCCCAACCCCTTTTTTTCTCACTTTCTTTCTTCTTCTTCTTCTGAACTCTATGCTCTTGCTTTACTATGAACGGTTTGCCACTGCAACCCTGTTTGGTTGATTGCTAGCCTTACATTTGGCATCGATAAACACTGTGAGAGGTCACTCAGGGGGTGATAGAGCCCTCCCCTTGTGGGAGTTGCTGGGCTCCCTCCTGCTGCCCACCTTGGGGAGCGGGGGTGTGAATGGGGGGCTCCCCTCCTCTGATGTGTGCCCTGGTGTGGAGCCTCCCGGGGCCGGCACTGCCTTCTTGCATTATACATATAGTCATTTGGTACGCACCTGAGCGATCGATGCCAATGGCCCACTTTATCTTATGTGATTGATATGCAGATGCACTTATAATGCAAGATGCTTCCGGAAATGGACTTTCATGCTGTTTCATTTTTACGCTTTTGGCCCTATCCGACCTTTACCCTTTATCTTTTCTTTGTTGTTTTGTAGCTTTGTACTAACTAAAATAAAGATTATACAAAAAAAAAAAAAAAAAACAACATATTGCTTAAAATATGAGCTCTGGTATCATTATATCCCCAGTGTGACAAAAGGACATTAATAACCATGGATGAGGGAGGTATTGATTATATACAAAGAATTTTCAAATGGCGATCCTGCCAAAAAGAACCCTAACACGTTTCAATTAGAGGAATCGCAATCTTCATCAGGGGGATTAGGCTATCTTCTAACACTGGCGAAGTAGACCTAAACCAGAGCAATGTTAAAAAGAAATCCAGGAGTTTTCCCCAGTCATTCTGACCATAAGGCTGGCAGAACAAGATGCTTGGGACTTTCAAGAGGCCACATGGGCTGGTGGTGGGGGTAATGGTGGGCATGGGGTGGTGCTGACTGGCCCAAATGTTGCATCTCACTGGAGGCAGACGTGATTTATCTGGTGTGCATATAGCTTTTCAAGGGCATACAACTTATATAGATACCTCAAGTCCTTAATAAGCAGAGATGTATAGTAACTAAGTAGAACTACTTCACTACTGTACTTAAGTACCGAAAGGCGGTATCTGTACTTTCCTGGAGTCTAATTTTTTTCTCCTACTTCCACTTTTACTTCACTACATTTTTTCGATGATTTCAATACTTCTACTCCAATATTTTTTTTTTGTGCTGCATAGTTACTCGTTACAATTATAAAATTACCTTTTCACCTTTCATGAAGTTCAAAAAAATGTGTATAATGTCATGTGTAAATCAGCGCATACGAAAATAAATGCTACTGTATGTATAAATAAAATGGTCTACATGTCTAAAATAGGTGCACTCCTTAAAAGTATTAAAATAATATTAAATTAATAAACTCCTCTAGAGTCCACTAGCGGCGCTGCAAGTATAAGTTCACCATATACTGTGTATATAAGTAGATAGACCATAAAGTCCAACACCAAAAAGTGTAAGGGTAATCCAGGAAATAACAGTCCAGTCGACAACCAATTATAGTATGTCTGAACTCCTGAGGGTAATAAGGATAAAGGACCTCCACCTCACCACGGTGCACACCCTGAAGGAAATGCACTTACCAGAAGTGGCTGAACCACAGGCTCATAGTAATAAGACCCTGCCAAGTCCTCCTCAACCCGAGTTTTCTCCAACTGACAAGCAGGCTGGTATCACCACTCACAAGGTGTACATGTGAAAATAAAGCGTCATAGGCACATAGCGTAACCCCGTTTTCACTTTATTTGAAACTTCAACATAACACCAAACTCTTTAAGAATTACACTCACATGTTAAAACTTGATCAAAAGCATAATCATCATGGGTAATATCTGTTACCGTGCAGTCGTTCTTCCAGCACCGATCATGTAACACCGCCGGGTACCGAGGCGGGGAACTTCCGGGTGCGGCGTCTGACGTGTACCGGTACCCATGGAAACCGCGTGCTCACGCCCTAATGCATTTCGTCACTGCGGACTTCTACCGAGGTCTACATGTCTGCTGTTAAGGGGAAAGAGAACTTCCCCCAACCAAGAAGAGTCACAAGTGTACATAGACCTTTTTTCTGGTAAGAGGCTGATTTTGCTTTTTTCACTGGAAGTTGAGAGCACAGGTTTTGCAGTTTTGTTTCACTGGAAGAGTCTATTTGGATATTATTTTGCACTTACCTTCATCCTCCGGGTAAGGGGGAAATCCACAAGGTGGTGGGAGTCTGCACCTATTATTTGGAATAGCACCTGTTTGATTCCTGCACTATATATATGGACTTTTAATTGACTTTGATTTCATACACTCGTACTTTTTTTCATTATTGGAATATATTGTTTTATATCACATTGGTTTATATATGATTTTGTGCACCAATAAGCTGTGGGGGAAAAAAACATGCAGGGAAGAGAAGTAGGGATGCTTTAAAGGGGGAAGGGAAGGACATACTTTATCTGTTTTTGTTTACAAAAAGTTACAGGTAAATTGTGATTGTCCTTTAGGTTAGTTATTTGAAATAATAAAAAACAATATGATGTTCAAACTTTTGACTTCTTTCTTTAATAACTACATAACACAGTACTTGTACTTTTACTTTCAGTGCTTGAGTAGCAATTTTTTTTTTTTTAAAAACTACTGGTACTTTTACTTTCAGTACTTAAGTAGCAAAATTTTTAAAAAAACTACTTGCAATACTTAAGTACAAAAAATGTTGAATACTTTAGTACTTCTACTCAAGTCACTTTTTGATAGAGCACTTCCACTTCTACTCAAGTATGGGTTTTGAGTACTTTATACAAGTGTGTAAAAACTAGTTAATATTCCTTTTCTTGGACATGAGATCTCCTCTGGAATAATCATACTGCCAATATTTTTCTTTTACAAATGTTTTTATTAAGATTCAGTCCAACAGATTAGGCCAACAATGAGATGGTTACGTTGCATGTGAGACAAAAAAATCAGATGCCATGAAACAAACAAATCAACAATGTACAAAAATGAGTGAGTAAGTTCCAGATTCAGTTATACATTTTAACTAAAGTTCATAAGTCTCTAAATGAGGGAACTTAGGAATCCCGATTAGTGAACTGAGACATGGACGTCCAAGCTTGCAGCTAAACATGGTAAAACATGGAACCGCTTTGACAATAGAGTTATATGTAGGTGAGAAGTCAAAATACAAATATAAAAATGCTTTCACAGTAACCATCCTAACCAGGATCTTGCCCAGAAGTCTGAAAGGCCTTCAATGGAGCTATACAGAGTAAAAATTAGAAGAGAGAGAGGAAAGAAGGAAAAGAAGCCAGGAATAAGGGTAAAGAGAGAAGAAGAAGAGTCCTATGGGGTGTGCGTCAGAGAATTATTAAATTGAAAGAAGCGTAAGGAGCTCTGTTACTGGGAGACAGATAATTCACACCTTCACATCCAGGTAAAGGAAGCCCAGCCCAACTCTCTATGGTGCAGCCATTTCTTTTTGCATTTTCTTTTTGAATTTCCTTTAGATTTACCTTAAAGCGGAGTTCCGGGCACAAAATCTATATTTTTTTTTTGTGCCCGTCCGCTTCTACACCTTCACCTGAAAAGGAATTGGATAGTTAGGTTTTTTTTTTTTATTTACTCACCTTGTAATTGAAGATCGAAGATACTCACCTAGTCTTCACTTCCTCCCTCTGTGCCGTCGTCTCTTCCGGGCTTGCACTGATTCCTGGGAGCTGAACATCATCGCTCCCAGGAATCAATGCGACGGCACTGGCCCCGCTCGTCACTTCCGGGCGACGCCGCATTCCCCTGCTAAACAGCTTCTGGGCATGCCCAGAAGCTGTGGAGGAATGCGGCGCCGCACCGGAAGTGACGAGAGGGGCCGGTGCAGGCGCATTCTGGGAGAAGAGGACGCGGAAGAAGACGCAGAAGAGGATCGCGCCGGCTTCAGCTGCCCACAAGAGAGATGGAAACGCTGTGGAAGAAATTTTATAAGTGAGTATTTCTTCTAAAAGGTAAGTGCGAACCGGGACAGATCAGAGGCTATCCATTGTGGAATGCGCTAGCCCTGACTGTCCCGGGGGTATGTTTGTTGAAAAATGACTTCTGTGCCCGGAACTCCGCTTTAACCACTTGCCGACCGCCGCACGACTATCTACGGCGGCGGTCAGCCCCTCACAGGCAAAGTGACGTAGGTCTACGTCGCTCGCCTGTGAGGGTTTAGGGAGCGAGCGCGCGCCGCCGGAGGCGCGCTCCCGCTCCCGCGTGGTCACGGACCCCCCCGCGCGTGTGACCGGCGGACCCGATCGCCGCCGGCCACTCTGCGATCGGCGGGGGAGAGGGAGATAGTCAGGCAGCTTGTGTAAACAAGCTGCCTGTCATTCTCCTCTCTGTATGAGAGCTGATCACATGGATCTACTATGTAGATCCATTGATCACTCTGCATACAGTTGAAGCCACAGCCAATCACAGTTAGAATCACGCCCCTAGGGACACACACAGCCCCTCCCTCTCAAATAAAGTTAACCCCTTCACTACCAGTGCATTTTTACAGTAACAGTGCATATGTATAGCACTGATTACTGTAGAAATGTCACTGGTAACCCCAAAAGTGTCAAAAATGTCAGTCAAGGGTCCGATCTGTCCGCCGCAATGTCGCAGTACCGCAAAAAAAATCGCAGATCGCCGCCATTACGCGTTAAAAAAAAAAACAACAAAAATGACAAAAATCTTTCCCTTTGTTAGTAAACGCAATAACTTTTGCGCAAACCAATCAAAATACGCTTTTTGCGATTTTTTTTACCAAACATAGGTAGCATAAAACAAATTGGCCGAAAATATTAAAAAATTTTGATTTTTACATTTTTTTTTGGGGGAATTTCATATAAAAAAAAGGGAAAAATATTGCTATTTTTGCAAAATTTACGCTCTTTTTTTGTTTATAGCGCGTGATCAAAAAATCGCACAGGTGATCAAATACCACCAAAAGAAAGCTCTGTTTGTGGGAAAAAAAGGACGCCAAATTCGTTTCGGTACAGCGTCGCACGACCGCGCAATTGTCCGTTAAAGTCACGCAGTGCCGAATCGCAAAATGCCCTCTGGTCGTTTAGCAGCCAAATCCTCCGGGGCTTAAGTGGTTAAACTATGTAGTGCAAGGGATGGTGTGAATGCAGACTTTATGGGCTGGATTGGCTCACCAGCATCTTTTAAGGGTCGCTAGTATGGCTTACCCATAGAGTTCCATTACAGCAGCTTTCACAGAGATTTTTTATACAACTCCCTGGAGAGGGACGTCGTCTGAGGGCTGTGGATGAATTAAAAAGGAAAAGTTTAAAGTGTTTGGTGCTTTATGGTCCAATGCCCTAGCCTGTCTGTACGCCTTTATCCCAACTATGGTGGAATATACAGTATATATGTATATTTTTTCTTTACTTTTTCTTGTTCAAAGTCCTGTGGATATTTTTGAAATCCAACCCTTGTCATAAACAAACAGCACCTACTGGGTTTTCAGGAGAAGGTTCTGAGTTAAGTGCGGTCTGATGTAAATTGATTTGCGATTCAGCCGCCTTGCAAGCATCTATTGGTGGCTTCTGCTCCTCTATTTATGGGACCATCCTTGATTTTATAATATTATTGTGAATCCTCTACACCTACCCTTCCCTGAAGAAGCCGATTAGGCGAAATGCATTTGACACCCTTACCTTGCGCCACTATGGGGCATTCTCTTATGCACCTGTATGGGGCGGGGTGTGGGTAAGTTACATTGGGAGGTCCACATTTTGATTTATGTCTTTATGTGTTCAGTATTGTCTGTTTACTGTACATGTTGTATAGTATTTTACTGGATGTACTCTTATTAAAGCTTTTTCAATTTTACAACTTTTGTGTGATTTCTGTCTCAAGGCGGTTGATCCAGCACCGATATAGCCCTTTGCTCTAGAAATTGTTTTTTGATTACCTTTTTGGGGTGATGGTGCAGGAATGTGATTGTGCGGACGTATTAATTAATTTTATGTAGTGCAAGGGCCCGCCTGATTACATACCAATCTTACCCCCAACTTCCTCCTAGTCAGGGCCGGTGCTTCCACTAGGCAAACTAGGCAGCCGCCTAGGGCGCATTGCCACCTAGGGGCGCAGCCAGGAGTCGGCACTCTCTCTCCATCATGAATGATTATTGTGAGCTGAGGGGAGAGGTGGCGGTAGGGGAGGAAGAAGGGACAGAGAAAGATGCCAGGTGTCTTGGGCAGTGGTGGAACTATCAGGCCCTGGCTTTCCACCACTGTTGGAGGGGCCCCAAGAGTCAGGAATGGAGCCCACCAGAGTGCTGCCTGCATGATGATCCTCTTCAGCTGTGCCTTAACCCTAGGTAGGAAGTGACTCTCTGCACTGAGCTGGTAGGCAGCCATTCATTTCCCTGGGCTGGTATTAAGCAGGGAGCGGAGGAGAGCTGAACCTGAGCCGGAGCTCGGCACCGGAGGCCGGAACCTTTATTGGGGCAGAAGCGACGAGAAGCGAATGGTCTGAGGATGTTGGTGATGAAGGACATGCAGAGCTCTCTGACTGCTGCTTTTCCCTCCACCAGGAGCCAGTTGGAGCTGTGGTGAGCACTGTGGTCCAGGAGAGGAGCGTCCTGGGAGAAGGAATCAGCCGGATCACTGTGAAGGAGGGCAGAGTGGGGGCCACTCTCTTCATACCACCCAGTTAGTGTCCCCAGAACAAGGGATCGGGGTCCCTGGGTGTTACATGGAGCATCCCTGGTATGAAAGGGAATCGGGGTCACCAGGTGTGCCATGGGGAATCAGAGTCACCAGGTGTGAAATGGAGGATAGGGGTCACCGGGTGTAACAGGAGTTCGGGGTCACCAGGTGTGCCATGAGGAATTGGGGTCCCTGGGTGTGCCATGGGGCATTGGGGTCCCCAAGTGTGACACGGAGGAACATCAGGTTCCCCAGGTGTGACATGGAGGAACATCAGGGTCCCCAACTGTGACATGGAAAAACATCAGGGTCTGTCTGACATAGAGGAACATTGGGGTCACTGAGTATGACAGCATGACATGGAGGAACACGGGGGTCCCTGGGTGTGACATGGAGGAACATCAGGGTCAGTGGGTATGACAGCATGACATGGAGGAATATTGGGGTCCAAGGGTGTGACATGGAAAAACATCAAAGTCCCTGGGTGTGACACGGATGGACATTAGGGTCCCCGAGTGTGACATGGAGGAATATGGGGGGGTCACTGGGTATGAAAGCATAACATGGAGGAGCCATCGGATCAGGGTCACTGACATAGGTATGACATAGAGGAGTTTTTAACCCCTTCCCTTTTTTTTGGGGGGGCGCAAGTAGCTGGTCTTGCCTAGGGCGTAAAATAGTCTAGCACCGGCCCTGCTCCTAGTACTCTCCAGTGAGGTTCTCCAGACCCAAGCCAACTCTAGAACCAGACTTAGCAAATGGGCCTCCCAACTTAAGCTTCAGCTGGGACCTCACTGTCTTCTAAATGGCATCCCAGCAATCCTGCCGGCAGGGGGGGGGGGGGGGGGGGGGTTGTCTCCTTCAGTAACACTGGACCCTGACCTCCTCACCCCTGCTTCAGACCTCTGACTATTTATGGGCTCTCCAGCCACCATTTGGGCATACCTCCCCATTGGCTGGATCCCCATAAATATTCAGGTTTCTTTTCTCTTTCTTTCACCCACTATAATAGAATCCCATAAAATACAGGGGGAAGCAATCAGAGCAGCCGCCTGTGAGATGCTGAGCAAGCCAGAATAATCGACCCTCGCTACACTAATTACAGAGGAGCTAACTTAATTTACATTACAACCTACACTAACTAGGAGGGTGCTACATAAAAGACACACATTAATGCAGCTCTATTATCATTAATCCATCATAAAATGTATTTTTTAAATGCAGGCCATGTAAGTATTTGAATATGAACTAGTATCACTGTCTTAAAGTTGCTGTATAGTAGGGCAAAGAGGAAGAGAAAGAAGCAGCACAAGGAGCCAACCAATTCATGTGCTGGAAAGAAACATGCTGGTAGAAGAGAGCAGAGTGACAGAAATATGATTTGCGTCTCCTTTCACTGTCCATTCACAGCCTGGGACAGGTCCAGGACAACCTGGGCTCAGAGGAAGTGAGTTAAATGATGCTGGACATCAGACATCAGACTGGGGAGATGGAGCGGCAGAAAAAAAATTGTTTTGGGGGAAATGTCTGGACTGAAGTTGAACATTACAGCAAAAGCTGGTTTTATTCAATCTTTTAATGGGCTATTTTTTTTTTTTTTTTTACTGCGTCGGTTTTGCTTTATTTAATTTACCGTATTTATCGGCGTATAACATGCACCTAAATTTTAGGAGAGAAATTTCAGGAAAAAAGCTGAAATTTAAAATAAACAGCTTTGAACTCAGAACATTTTTTTTAATCAAATGCAGTCTCACCAGTGCCCAGGAATGCAGCCTCCTCATCAGCACAGTGCCCACGAATGCAGCCTTGCCAGCGCAGTGTCCATCATTGCAGCCTTGCCAGCGTAGTGTCCATCATTGCAGCCTCGCCAGCGCAGTGCCGATACTTGCAGCCTTGCCAGCGCTGTGCCCATACTTGCAGCCTCGCCAGCACTGTGCCCATACTTGCAGCCTAGCCAGCGCTGTGCTATAGTTGCAGCCTCGCCAGCGCTGTGCCCGTAATCGCAGCCTCGCCAGCGCCAATGACACTATGTGAATCACTTTTTTAAAAGTCCAGGAAGCAGCGCCGTGAGATAGAAGGGAGCGGGCGGGGCCGAGGAGACGGAAGGACGCACGCGTGGTCATTGGAAATCCCGGGGCCTTTGATAGACGTCGGCATAGGAGGCGGGACTTCCGATGACAGCGCGCCCTTCCTTCTACTCGGCCCCGCCCGCCCCCTTCTACCTCTCGGGGCTGCTTCCTGGACTTTTTTTTTTTTCTTCATATCGGCGTATAACACGCACTGCTACTTTTTCCTCCATTTTTAGGAGGAAAAAGTGTGTGTTATACGCCGATAAATACGGTATATATTGAAGAGGTAATAAACCCAAAACCCAAAACCAATAATGTAATAAGCCTGTCTGGTGAAACTTTGTCAGCAAAGCTAGAAGTGATAGGAAATCTCTCCAATAGAGTCCCTTACAGCTGTAAAACCTGACAGGGATTTAAGGCCTTCCTCAATTTATCCAAAACAAAAAAAAATATGGCTGGACATATGATTTAAAAATTAGATTCTGTATAGTTTGATTTTCTTCCAGCCCTATAGTCTCTGATGTCTGTTCTGGACCCTATAGAAACTACTCCTACCGGCCTGTGATACCCCTTCAATAGCCATTTTTTCATTTTTATTGCTGGGGATAGTTTGACTGATAATTACTCAGTCGTGCAACACTGTTCCCAAATGAATTTCATATCATTTTTTGAAACCAATAGAGCTTTCTTTTTGGTGGTATTTTATAACCACTGTTATTTTTTTATTTACATTATAAAGCAATAATAAACACAGGTCTGTGATTATTACATTTACCTGTCATCTCTTAAAGCGGAGTTCCGGCCTATTTTGCAACTTTAGTGATTCCTGGAGTGCTCGCTATGCTGATCAACAATTGGGCATTTTAAATTTTTTTGCGGGGGTCCCTTATCTTATTTTCAGGGCATTTTTGATTGTACTTCCTCCTTCTCCCCCCTCTGTGGCCACGGCCACCGACATCACTTCCGCCTTTGCATTGCATCCTGGGAGCTGTTTGTCATCACTCCCAGGAGGCTGGAACCAGGAAGAACTCCCAGAACACTCCCTGGAATCAGGAAGAAGGACACAGCAGATTACACTGCGGCTTCAGATGCCCACATCCAAGATGGCCGCGCCCAGACAGCATTTTTAAAAGTACAATTTTGACGAAAAAACCGCACACCTTGTAAGTATGAGAATAGCAGTTCTGTAAAGGGCGAAGGATTAGTATTATAGGGGCATTTTTAGTTAAAAAATGTATTTGAGGCTGGAACTCCGCTTTAAGCTTGAAAAAAAGATCCCACAATCATTGGTAATTGTTGGCACTATAACACCCACCACCACCGTCACTGCCGCCACCACCACTATGACCTTTAAGCCTCTTACACATGATACTCCTGTTTGAGCATCTACTTTTTTTGAAGTAATTTCTTTGTACGTATTTGCACGCATTTGCGCACATGAGGCGCAAATTACAGATTTTTCTATTTATTTATTTTGTCACCGGAGAATGCGCAGCGCTTATTACAAGCAGCGGGAGGGGACGTAAGCCCCACCCACCCCCTTCCGCCACCTTCCGCTGCTCCACTGGGAGACCCAAGCGACAAGCCGGCAAATCAGCTGGCTGGCCCGAGTCCTGAACAAAGCCAGAATCGGCTTTGATCGGGTCTCCGATGTAGTAACCCGGAAGCGACGCCTCAATGTCACTTCTGGTTTACTCAGCAGCCAGTGGTGCCAGTTTTAAAAAAAATCCAGTGTTCAAAAATGCTGATTATGGCGTTTTGAACACTTTCAAATGCAGTGGAGGGGTTTTGGGTCTTTTATACCTAAGATCCTTCCATAAAGAGTACCTGTCACTGCCTATTATTGTTACTATTGTTTACTTTCCTTGTGACAGCAAAAAAAGTGATCAGAAAAAAAGTTTGATAAGACAGTGTAATAAAAAAAAAAATGTATAAAAAAATAAATAAACAAGAAAAAATGTTTTTAAAGCGCCCCATCCCTCTGTGCGCGCACGCCCAAGAAAATGCATGTGTAGATCGCGCCCGCAAATGTAAACAGTGTTAAAACCACACATGTGAGGTATAGCTGCGATCATTAGAGTGAGAGCAATAATTCTAGCACTAGCACAGGACCCCCTCTGTAAAGGCCCGTACACACGATAAGAAAATCTGAAGGGAAAATTTGTCCGACGACCGATCTGCCGATTTTCGGATTGTTAGTATGGTGCTTTCGACAGCCAACTTCGACTTTTCGGCTGACAAAATCCTGATGTGAAGGGTATAAAATTGTTGTTGTCCGTAAAACAACGTCCGATTTTCATCTCATTAGTACAGATTTCGACTGATAAAAATCTTAAGAGCAAGACTGGGCATGCTCAGAGAGGAAAGAACACATACAAAACAATCCAACACATGACATCACTTCTAAAGTAGAATTCTGTCGTACGGGCAGAGATGTATAGTAACTAAGTAGAACTACTTCACTACTGTACTTAAGTACCGAAAAGTTCCACTTTTACTTCACTACATTTTTTCAATGATTTCAATACTTCTACTCCGATATTTTTTTTTGTGCTGCATAGTTACTCGTTACAATTATAAAAATTACCACTGCCAGAACAGTAGATGTCAGGTTTCATGAAGCTCAAAACATGTGTATTATGAGCGCATACGAAAATAAATGCTACTGTATGTATAAATAAAAGCTGCATTTGAAATAATAAAAAACAATATGATGTTCAAACTTTTGACTTCTTTCTTTAATAACTACATAACACAGTACTTGTACTTTTACTTTCAGTACTTGAGTAGCAACATTTTTAAAAAAAACTACTTGCAATACTTAAGTACAAAAAATGTTGAATACTTTAGTACTTCTACTCAAGTCACTTTTTGATCGAGCACTTCCACTTCTACTCAAGTCACTTTTTGATCGAGCACTTGTACTTTTACTCAAGTATGGGCTTCAAGTACTTTATACAACTCTGCGTACGGGAAAATTCGTAAGAAAATAACCTCTTCACTTTCCACATCAGACTAGCATGCCACAAAAAACGGACGACAGATCGTTCGATAATCTGATCGTGTGTACGGGGCTTAACTCTAAACTGGTAACCATTAAAAAATGTGAAAGTGTCGCCTATAGAGACTTTTAAGTACTTTAGTTTGTCTACATTCCAGGAGCATGCACAATTTTAAAGTGTGATATATTAGGTATCTTTTTACTTGGGGTAACATCATCCTCCACATTATACAGAAAAATTGGACAAACTTTACTGTTTAGTTTTTTTTTTAATTCATTGAAGTGTATTGTTTCCAAAAAAATTGCATTTGAGAGATCGCTGCGCAAATAAAGTGTGACATAAAATAGTGCAATGACTGCCATTTTATTTTCTAGGGTCTCTGCTAAAACAATATATATAATGTTTGGGGGTTCTAAGTAATTTTCTAGCAAAAATAACTGATTTTAACTTGTAACCAACAAATGTCATAAATAGGCTTGGTCTTTAAGTGGTTAATAACATTCAGTGCCCCCCTTCCTCCATTGTAAATGGGTTGCATGTTTGTAAACACTGGCACTGCTTACACTTGTGATGATTGTGATTGGTTTCTAACAATCACAAGATACAACGCCACTCGGATTTGGCTCTGTACCTTGTGACTGTGATCTGAGCTGAGGGAACAGGACTATAGCACTGCTGTCATCTTTGCAGTCTTAACCACTTGCCGCCCGCCGCCCGACTATATACGGCGGCGGTCAGCCCCTCCCAGGCAAAGTGACGTACCGGTACGTCACTAGCCTGGGAGCGAATAGGGGGCGAGCGCGCGCCGCTGGAGCGCGCGCCGCCCCCGCTCATACCCGTCGAAGCCGACGCGTGTGACCGGCGGACCCGATGTCCGCCGGTCACTCGCGATCGTCGGGTAGAGAGGGAGAAAGGCAGGTGGCTAATGTAAACAAAGCCGCCTGTCATTCTCCCCTGTGTAAAAGCACAGATCACTCGGCCCTGCTATGTAGGACCGTTGATCTGTGCTGTTACACCACTAGCCACATCCAATGACAGTTAGACGCACGCCCCTAGGGACACACTTAACCCCTCCCTCTCCAATAAAGTTAACCCCTTCCCTCCCAGTGTCATTTTTACAGTAACAGTGCATATGTATAGCACTGATTACTGAAGTAATGTCACTGGTACCCCCGAAAGTGTCAAAAATGTCAGTCAAGGGTCCGATCTGTCCGCCGCAATGTCGCAGTACCGCAAAAAAATCGCAGATCGCCGCCATTACGCGTTAAAAAAAACAACAAAAATGACAAAAATCTTTCCCTTAGTTAGTAAACGCAATAAATTTTGCGCAAACCAATCAAAATACGCTTATTGCGATTTTTTTTTACCAAAAATAGGTAGCAGAAAACAAATTGGCCAAAAAATTTTAAAAAATTAGATTTTTACATTTTGGGGGGGGGGGGGGGGAATTTCATATAAAAAAAATGTGAAAAATATTGTTATTTTTTCAAAATTTACGCTTTTTTTGTTTATAGCGCAAAAAGTAAAAATCTCACAGGTGATCAAATACCACCAAAAGAAAGCTCTGTTTGTGGGAAAAAAAGGACGTAAATTTTGTTTGGGTACGGCGTCGCACGACCGCGCAATTATCAGTTAAAGTCGCACAGTGCCGAATCGCAAAAAGTGGCCTGGACGTAAGACAGCAAAATCCTCCGGTGGTAAAGTGGTTAACTTGTAACCAACAAATGTCATAAATAGGCCTGGTCTTTAAGTGGTTAATAACATTCAGTGCCCCCCTTCCTCCATTGTAAATGGGTTGCATGTTTGTAAACACTGGCACTGCTTACACTTGTGATGGTTGTGATTGGTTTCTAACAATCACAAGATACAACGCCACTCTGATTTGGCTCTGTACCTTGTGACTGTGATCTGAGCTGAGGGAATAGGACTATAGCACTGCTGTCATCTTTGCAGTCTTAAAGCGGAGTTCCACCCAAAAGTGGAACTTCCGCTCTTTTGTTTCCTCCCCCCCTGCAGTGCCACATTTGGCACCTTTCAGGGAGGAGGGGGGAACAGGTACCTATTTTTGACAGGTACCCTTCCCCACTGGAATACAGCGCCGTCCCTCGGAAGCTTGGCCCCCTCCTCCCTCCTCATCCGCCGAGCCAGTAGGAATGCACAGCATGGTTTGCACATGCACAGTAGGGACCCGCCCGTGAACCTACAAGGCTTCACAGCCGGGTTCCCTCACAGGCATTGGGGGCGGCAGCACCCAACAGCCGATGCAACCATCGGCTGCGGTGCCGACATCGCTGGACTCCAGGACAGGTAAGTGTCCTAATATTCAAAGTCAACAGCTACATTATGTGTAGCTGCTGACTTTTAATTTTTGGAGGGAGAGTGGGAGGGGGAGGCGGAACTCCGCTTTAATGGGGACAATGTGCAATACCATTTAGGCAGTTGTTGTCCTTGGCACAACGGTATTGGCTAGGGCTTAGTTGGAGCATATGCTCTCTCTAAACAAGAAGAAGGAGCAAGAGATCCACCAGGATTCCGGATGTGGGATCAGGGTGACTTGCCTTGACATCTGCTCCTTGTTCTTTTGTGGTATGTTTGGATATTGTGATGCTGTCATCAGGACTGGAGAATTTCAATAAACAAGGCAGAGAGTGCCCAAACCACAGTAGATTATTTTACTCTGTCCTACTGGAAACCTTGCACACATCCATGTTTGGTATTTTGCTTCTATTGGGATTGCTGGACCACAATTCAGCTGTGTGTGTGTGTGTGTGTGTGTGTGTGTGTGTGTGTGCTTCTTCATTCTACCACCTTTGTATTTTGGATTCCAAGACATTTTACATGTTTATTCATAATCTTCTTAAAACCTTGGTTACATAAACCAGTTCATAGAAATTATGCCATCTGGCAACAGAGGTCCGTTAAATGAACTAATTTATTTTAGTTCGGATAAATATTTTGTAAAAAATGTAAGGGCCAACAGACTTACATTACTGCTGGTAAACAAGGAAAAGCACACAATAACGGGGAAACAATGGTGACCATGGTGCTAAATATGAGATCAGCTTTTTGGCGTACAGCTATGTATTATTAAAGAGAAAATTTTGATCTTATGAATCATATAAATAAGAGGTTAGTTATTGAAGCTGAAAGCTTTGAGACAGTTTACAAGATGGAGCGTAAACACATACTTCATTTCACCAAAATAACTGTTTACATTTTATATCTATTTCTTCCATCACTTATACAAACTGTCCGTAATGTTGGCATTACACTTGTCAATTTTGGATCTTTAGATCTTTCAGCCACGGTAGCCAACTTGCATTGGTGGCCAGAGGAGAAATTACCCCATTAGACTGGTGTTTGGTAGAGAGAAAAAACCCTTTTATTAATAGTGGTAAAGAACCCCCTGTATTAGTAGTCAGTTGGAGAAAGGCCCCCTTTCATTGGTGGTCAGTGGAAGAAATGCTCCTTTTGATTCGTTTACAAGATGCAACGTAAACATAAAATTCATTTTTCCAAAATAACTGTTTACATTTTATACCTATTTCTTCCTTCCCTTATACAAACCGTCCGTAATGTTGGCATTACACTTGTCAATTTTGGATCTTCCAATCTTTCATCATGGTAGCCAACTTGCATTGGTGGCCAGAGGAGAAATGTCCTCATTAGACCGGTGATTGGTAGAGAGAAAAAAAACCCTTTAATTAATAATGGTAAAGAACCCCTTATATTAGAAGTCAGTTGGAGAAAGACTCCCTTTCATTGGTGGTCAGTGGAGGAAGTGCTCCTTTTGATTAGTTTACAAGATGCAACGTAAACACAAAATTAATTTCTCCAAAATAACTGTTTACATTTTATACCTATTTCTTCCTTCCCTTATACAAACCATCCGTAATGTTGGCATTACACTTTTCAATTTTGGATCTTCCAATCTTTCAGTCATGGCAACCAACTGGCATTGGTGGCCAGAGGAGAAATGTCCTCATTAGACCGGTGATTGGTAGAGAGAAAAAAAAACCTTTTATTAATAATGGTAAAGAACCCCTTATATAAATAGTCAGATGGAGAAAGATCCCCCTTTCATTGGTGGTCAGTGGAAGAAGTGCCCCATTTTATTGCTGGTCAGTGGAAGAAGTGCCCCTTTTGATTAGTTTACAAGATGCAACATAAACACAATTTCTCCAAAATAACTGTTTACAATTTATACCTATTTCTTCCTTGCTTTATAGAAACTGTCCGTAAGGTTGACATTACACCTGTCAATTTTAGATCTTCCGATCTTGCGGCCATGGTAGCCAACGTACATTGGTGGCCAGTGGAAAAAGGCCCCCCTTCATTGGTGGTGAGTGGAAGAAGTGCCCCCTTACATTGGTGGTGAGTGGAAGAAGTGCCCCCTTACATTGGTGGTCAGTGGAAGAAGTGCCCCCTTACATTGTGGTGAGTGGAAGAAGTGCCCCCTTACATTGGTGGTCAGTGGAAGAAGTGCCCCCTTACATTGGTGGTCAGTGGAAGAAGTGCCCCCTTACATTGGTGGTCAGTGGAAGAAGTGTCCCCTTACATTGGTGGTCAGTGAAAGAAGTGCCCCCTTACATTGGTGTTCAGTGCAAGAAGTGCCGCCTTACATTGGTGGTCAGTGGAAGAAGTGCCCCCTTACATTGGTGGTCACTGGAAGAAGTGCCCCCTTACATTGGTGTTCAGTGGAAGAAGTGCCCCCTTACATTGGTGGTCAGTGGAAGAAGTGCCCCCTTACATTGGTGTTCAGTGGAAGAAGTGCCCCCTTACATTGGTGGTCAGTGGAAGAAGTGCCCCCTTGCACTGGTGGTCAGTGGAAGAAATGCCCCCTTACATTGGTGGTCAGTGGAAGAAGTGCCCCTTCTCATTCTTTTACAAGAAGCAACGTAAACACAAAATTAATTTCTCCAAAATAACTGTTGTCAACTTACATAACACACACTTGTCAATTTTGGATCTTTCGATCTTTTAGCCACGGTACCCAACTTACATTGGTGGCCAGTGGAGTAATGCCCTCATTAGACTGGTGATTGGTAGAGAGAAAAAATTACTTTTAGTAATATTGATAAAGAACCCCTTATATTAGTAGTCAGTTGGAGAAAGGTCCCCGTTCATTGGTGGTCAGTGCAAGAAGTGCCCCAATTTATTGGTGGTCAGTGGAAGAAGTGCCCCTTTTCATTAAATTACAACATGTAACGTAAAGACAAAATGTATTTCTTTAAAACAACTGTTTACATTTTATACATATTTCTTCCTTCCCTTATACAAACCATCTGTAATGTTGGCAGTACACTTGTCAATTTTGGATCTTCTGATTTTTCAGCCACGGTAGCCAACTTACATTGGTAGCCAGTGGAGAAATGCCCTCATTAGTCTGGTGATTGGTAGAGAGAAAAAAACATTTTTTTATTAATAGTGATAAAGAACCCCTTAAATTAGTAGTCAGTTGGAGAAAGGTCCACTTTCATTGGTGGTCAGTGGAAGAAGTGCACCAATTTATTGGTGGTCAGTGGAAGAAGTGCCCCTTTTCATTAGTTTACAAGATGCAACATAAAGACAAATTCATTTCTCCAAACCAACTGTTTACATTTTATACCTATGTCTTCCATTCCTAATACAAACTTTCTGTAATGTTGGCATTACACTTGTCAATTGTGGATCTTCTGATCTTGCAGCCATGGTAGCCAACTTACATTGGTGGCAGTGGGGAAATGCCCCTATTAGACTGGTGATTGGTAGAGAAAAAAAAAACATTTTATTATTAGTGAGAAAGAACCCTTTAAATTAGTCGTCATTTGGAAAAAGGCCCCCTTGGTCAGTGGAAGAAGTGCCCCCTTTCATTGGTGGTCAGTGGAAGAAGTGCCCCCTTACATTGGTGGTCAGTGGAAGAAGTGCCCCTTCTCATTCTTTTACAAGAAGCAACGTAAACACAAAATTAATTTCTCCAAAATAACTGTTGTCAACTTACATAACACACATTTGTCAATTTTGGATCTTTCGATCTTTTAGCCACGGTACCCAACTTACATTGGTGGCCAGTGGAGTAATGCCCTCATTAGACTGGTGATTGGTAGAGAGAAAAAATTTCTTTTAGTAATATTGATAAAGAACCCCTTATATTAGTAGTCAGTTGGAGAAAGGTCCCTGTTCATTGGTGGCCAGTGCAAGAAGTGCCCCAATTTATTGGTGGTCAGTGGAAGAAGTGCCCCTTTTCATTAAATTACAACATGTAACGTAAAGACAAAATGTATTTCTTTAAAACAACTATTTACATTTTATACATATTTCTTCCTTTCCTTATACAAACCGTCTGTAATGTTGGCAGTACACTTGTCAATTTTGGATCTTCCGATTTTTCAGCCACGGTAGCCAACTTACATTGGTAGCCAGTGGAGAAATGCCCTCATTAGTCTGGTGATTGGTAGAGAGAAAAAAAAAATGTTTTATTAATAGTGATAAAGAACCCCTTGTTCTAGTCAGTTGGAGAAAGGTCCACTTTCATTGGTGGTCAGTGGAAGAAGTGCACCAATTTATTGGTGGTCAGTGGAAGAAGTGCCCCTTTTCATTAGTTTACAAGATGCAACATAAAGACAACTTCATTTCTCCAAACCAACTGTTTACATTTTATACCTATGTCTTCCATTCCTAATACAAACTTTCTGTAATGTTGGCATTACACTTGTCAATTGTGGATCTTCTGATCTTGCAGCCATGGTAGCCAACTTACATTGGTGGCAGTGGGAAATGCCCCTATTAGACTGGTGATTGGTAGAGAAAAATTTTTTTTATTATTAGTGAGAAAGAACCCTTTAAATTAGTCGTCATTTGGAAAAAGGCCCCCTTGGTCAGTGGAAGAAGTGCCCCCTTTCATTGGTGGTCAGTGGAAGAAGTGCCCCATTTTATTGCTGGTCAGTGGAAGAAGTGCCCCATTTTATTGCTGGTCAGTGGAAGAAGTGCCCTCTTTCATTGGTGGTTAGTGGAAGAAGTGCCCCATCTTATTGCTGGTCAGTGGAAGAAGTGCCCCCTTTCATTGCTGGTCAGTGGAAGAAGTGCCCCCTTTCATTGCTGGTCAGTGGAAGAAGTGCCCCTTTTTATTGCTGGTCAGTGGAAGAAGTGCCCCATTTTATTGCTGGTCAGTGGAAGAAGTGCCCCTTTTCATTAGTTTACAAGATGCAACATAAACACAATTTCTCCAAAATAACTGTTTACAATTTATACCTATTTCTTCCTTGCTTTATACAAACTGTCGGTAAGGTTGACATTACACTTGTCAATTTTAGATCTTCCAGTGGAGCCCACCATAGGAGAGGTCGGCAGGAGAAGCAGAGTCAAAATTTTGAAGCCAGGTTTCAGTTATTGCGAGTATGGTAAAGCTATGAGAGATAAAAAGTTCACGCACAGATGTGAACTTGTTATATATGGAGTGGGCATTCCAAAGGGCGCGTGAGATTGGGGAGCTGGTTTTAGGAAGCAGGGGGAAAGAAATCAAACTGAGTGGATTGTGGCTGTTGCCAGAGGAGGAGGGCTGACGGATATTTAGAAAATGAAGGACCAGGATTTGGAGAAATGTCCAGGCTAGGAGAGGCTAGGAGAAGAAGGAGGGTGAGAAAGGTAAGATGGGAGTGGGATGTGTATGAGCGCACATGTTTAACTGCCCTGGTGTTTAGGTTAGCATGTGGGTTCAGTGATTGCAGGAGGTGATGGGTACAGCAGTAGAGAGAGGGTAGGAGTGAGGGTGATATATGTATGCTCTGTGGTAGAGAGGAGGGGTAAGTTAAGGATAATTTGAGGATAGAAGACACCGATATGGGAAGGAAGAATAGAAGGAGCATGTTTGTGGATAGAGAGTGGGAATCTGACTTCAAATAAATTAAATGTCGAATGCTGGTTTGCTTGCCGTCTCTCCAGAGTGGAGTTCTTGTTGTATCTTCATACAGCTTTAGTTATCCTGCTGTAGTTAAACTGCGGTGGTGAAACTGCAACACTCGTGACTGAGACACTCAAGAATGAAACATGGTGTCTGCGCCTCCCCATAGGCCACTTTAAATTTATAGGGAGATTGAGTAGGCAAGCATTTGTCAATTGATCAACATAGGATCTGATTTGAGACCCATGAATATGCGAGGGGAGATGGACAATACCAGACCAGCCACAGACACAGGCAAGGGTCATAAAAGGTAATTGAGTCTCTTAACCACTTGCTGACTGCCGCACGACTATTTACTGCGGCAGTCAGCCGCTCCTGGGCAAAGTGACGTAGTACTACGTCGCTCGCCCACGAGCCTGTAGGGGGCAAGCGAGTGCCGTTGGCGGCAAGCTTCCGCCCCCACTCATTCCCTGGGGAGCCAGCGTGTGTGACCGGCAGCTCTGATGTCCGTCGGCCACTCTCGATCTCCCGCAGGAGAGGGAGAAAGACAGACGGCTGATGTAAACACAGCCGTCTGTCATTCTCACTAAAGTAATCACAGAGGCTATGCGATCCTGTTATGTAGGATCGGATGTCTCTGTGATTACATTGCAAGCCACACCCCCCCACAGTTAAAATTACGCCCCTAGGGACATACTGTGTGTGTTCCTGCTGTGAGCCTCTACTTGATGTGCCACATCCCAAAAAGCATAATACAGCAAAAAAATTCCCCTAGGGGTGGGACTTTATAGGCACAAATTTTGAAATTTTGAAAAGACAGATCAATACGCCCCTAGGGACATACTTAACCCCTTGATCACCAGTAAAGTTATCCCCTTCCCTGTCAGTGTCATTTTTACAGTAACAGTGCATATTTTTAGCACTGATTACTGTAGTAATGTCACTGGCACCCCCAAAAGTGTCAAAAATGTCAGTCAAGGGTCCGATCTGTCCGCCACAATGTCACAGTCCCGCAAAAAAAATTGCCGCCATTACTAGTTAAAAAAAAAAAAACAATAAAAATGACATAAATCTTTTTACTGTAGTTAGTAAACGCAATAGCTTTTGCGCAAACCAATCAAAATATGCTTATTGCAACTTTTTTTACCAAAAATATGTAGCAAAAAACAAATTGATCAAAAATGTTAAAAATTTGGATTTTTACATTTTTTTGGGGGGGGATTTCATATAAAAAAATGTGAAAAATATTGTTATTTTTTCAAAATTGTCGCTCTTTTTTTGTTTATAGCGCAAAAAGTAAAAATCGCACAGGTGATCAAATACCACCAAAAGAAAACTCTATTTGTGGGGAAAAAAATGACATAAATTTAATTTGGGTACAGCATCACACAACCACGCAATTGTCCGTTAATATAACGCAGTGCCGAATCGCAAAATATGGCCTGGTCAGGAATGGGGTAAAATCTTCCAGTCTTAAAGCAGTTAAAATTTGGCCTAAATATATGACAAAAATTGAATACATTGGATATTTTTTAACTGTAGAAAAATATTGTTATTTTTTCAAAATTTTCGCATTTGTTTATTAATATCGCAAAAAATAAAAAGCGCAGAGGTGATCAAATACCACCAAAAGAAAGCTCTGTTTGTAGGAAAAAAAGGATGTCAATTTCGTTTGGGTACGGCGTTGCATGACCGCGCAATTGTCCGTTGCATCGCACAGTGCCGAGTCAGCAATGGTGGCCTACATATTCTCTCAGTACAGTTTTCCTTTATGTCTCTTTAACCACTTGCCGACCGCCCACACAGATTTACTGCGGCAGGGTGGCTCGAATGCACATAATCACGTAGATCTACGTGATTATGTGCACGCGGTTTCCGCGACGCACGCGCACCACCGGAGCCACTCTACTGCTGTGATTAGACACAGCGGTAGGCAGACCGCGGCAATACTGACAGAAGAGCCGTCTGGTATGTAAACAATGCAAGACGGCTCTCCTGTCAGAGAGGCAGGGAAAGATTGTGTGATTCAGCTAAGCTAAATCACAGATCTCTCTCTGCCTCTGTTAAATCCACCCCCTCCCCACAGTTAGAAAGCACATCTAGGGAACACACTTAACCCCTTGATCACCCCCAGTGTTAACCCCTTCCCTGTCAATGTCATGATTACAGTAACAGTGCATATGTTTAGCACTGATTACTGTAGTAATGTCACTGGTTTTCCCAAAAGTGTCAAAAATGTCAGTTAGGGGTCCAATCTGTCCCCTGCAATGTCGCAGTCCTGCTAAAAATCGCAGATCACCGCCATTACTAGTAAAAAAATAAATAAATAAATAAAAATGACAGAAATCTTTCCCCAAGTTTGTAGACGTGATAACTTTTGTGCAAACCAATTATTATACGCTTTTTGGGATTTATTTTTTATCAAACATATGTAGCAGAATACACATTGGCTTAAAGAGGTTGTAAACCTGAAAAAAAAAATTCTCTTCTTTTTGCAACCTGTAAGAGAAACACATAATGAGCTAGTATGCATCGCATACTAGCTCATTATGAAATACTTACCTTAGAATGAGCCCCCGCCGTGCCATCCGCTTACCTCTATGACGGGCGACATGTCCAGTCGCCCGTCTTCAGGGATCGCGGCATCCGGCCATCTGATTGGCCGGAGCCGCGGTGACGTCACTCCCGCGCACACGCGCGCGGGTGCCGATGGTCACGGCACGGGTCTCTGAAGGAACGGCACCAGCGGCCATTCCTTCAGAGCGCATGCGCCAGTGACGTCACTGGCTGCATGTAAGGTAAATATCTCCTAAACAGTACATGTTTAGGAGATATTTACACTAGCTATAGGTAAGCCTTATCATAGTCTTACCTATAGGTAAAAGTGTCAGAGGAGGGTTTACTTCCTCTTTCAACTGATATAAAAAAATAGATTTAAATGTTTTTATTGGGAAATTTTTTATAGCAGAAATTAGAAAATATTGGTGTTTTTTGTTTATAGCGCAAAAACGAAAAACCGCAGAGATGATCAAATACCACCAAAAAAAGCTCTATTTGTCTTTAAAAAAAGGACATCAATTGTATTTGGGTACAACATTGCACGACCGCACAATTGTCAGTTAAAGCAATGCAGTGCCGAATCGCAAAAAATGGCCTGGTCTTTAAGGGGGTAAAACCTTCCGGGGCTGAAGTGGTTAAATGAGTTTAAATTACATTGACCATTTTTTAATTTTTTTCTTTCAAGTAATAATCGCCTGCAAGAAGAAAGCATTGGATCCGGGGTCTACAGTCAGTTTTTCATCAGATGCTGATGTGTCCACCATAGCCATTTTTGCTAAACTCATGTTAAGCAATTACACTGTCTTAAAGTGTATCTAAATCCAAAACTCAGTTTTTTCCTGAAAAATAAATGATTGGAATGTGTTAGAATTTTTTTTTTGGTGGTGGTGTTCTTGTCTGGTCTCAGAGACTCAACTCTCTTGGACAATTATGACCATAATAGATTCCACCTCATCTCTTGTTCCAGTGACAATTAAATATTTATATTTCTTGTACTTCTCTGTCCTAGAGACTATGGTCACCAGTAAAAATATAAAGGGCAATCTCTCCTGTGGGAGACACAGACAGCAGTAAATTCCAATATTGAAGTGATTCTAAATTTAAATTATTTTTCTTTAACCTCTTTACCTCCGCTCATATTGCTGCTACTGCGGCAATGTGGCTCGTTACCGTCCAGCGACGCAGACCTACGTCGCTGGACTCCGCCCCTTGAGGGCGGCGCGCGCGCGCCGCCGGAGGCTCGCTCCCGCTGTTTTCAGTCACACCGGGAGTCGGGCCAGGGGAGGAGCAGCGGCGATCGCCGCCGCTTTTCCCCGATCGTCGGGGAATCTAGTTTGGAGATCTGTTTACACAAGCGGGCGGATCTCCTCAGTGACAAGGAATGACAGATTGCAGTGTTCAGCATAGCTGAACACTGCGATCTGTCCCTGTGTCACTCAGTCACCTCCCCCCCCACACGTCAGTAAGCACCAGGCATACATTAACCCCTCCCTCTCCAATAAAATTAACCCCTTCACTGCCAGTGTCATTTTTAAAGTAACAGTGCATATATATAGCACTGATTACTGCAGTAATGTCACTGGTACCCCCAAAAGTGTCAAAAATGTCAGTCAAGGGTCCGATCTGTCCGCCGCAATGTCGCAGTCCCGCAAAAAAAATCGCAGATCGCCGCCATTACGCGTTAAAAAAAACCCACCAAAAATGACAGAAATCTTTCCCTTAGTTAGTAAACGTAATAACTTTTGCGCAAACCAATGAAAATACGCTTATTATGATTTTTTTTACCAAACATAGGTAGCAGAAAACAAATTGGCCAAAAATGTAAAAAAATTTAGATTTTTACATTTTTTGGGGGGGAATTTCATATAAAAAAATGTTAAAAATATTGTTATTTTTTCAAAATAAACGCTCTTTTTTTGTTTATAGCGCAAAAAGTAAAAATCGCACAGGTGATCAAATACCACCAAAAGAAAGCTCTGTTTATGGAAAAAAAAGGATGTAAATTTTGTTTGGGTACGGCGTTGCACGACCGCGCAATTGTCAGTTAAAGTCGCACAGCGCCGAATCGCAAAAAGTGGCCTGGACGTAAGACAGCAAAATCCTCCGGTGGTAAAGTGGTTAAAATAACAAACGTCATACTTACTTGCTCTCTGCAATAGTTTTGCCCAGAGCAACCCCGACCCTCCTCTTCTCGGGTACCCGCCGGCACTCCGGGCTCTTCCCTTCCACCATATGCTCCCATAGAAAGTCACTTTCTTTGGGGGCACTCATGCAGGCTTGCTTCCAAGCCCTCACTGTATATTGACACATTAGGCTAATTTACTAAAACTGGAGAGTGCAAAATCTGGTGCAGCTCTGCATAGAAACCAATCAGTCTTCATGTTTTATTGTCAAAGCTTAGTTGAACAAACTGAAGTTAGAAGCTGATTGGCTACCATGCACAGCTGCACCTGATTTTTTACTCTTTTGTTTTAGTAAATCAACCCCATTGTATAATAGCATCAAACTTTGTGCAAAACAACCCACCATCCAACAACCGACTGGCACCCATCAGATACACAGTCATGTGAAACATTAAGTACACCACATGGAAATTGTTGACTTTTTCATCTTATTTGAACATTAGATCTTTATTTAAACATTGCCTACAGATAAAGATGATATACTTGAATAAGAATTGCTTTTTCAACCACTTACCCAGCAAGGATATCAATAGATTTAATAATGTGCTGTGGAAAAAGTAAGTACTCCATTGGCTACAAAGCTGGTATTGCCCCCCCCCCCTTGACTTGCATAACTGCCCACCAGTCTCTGACATCGACTCTGACGTTATTGACCACTTGTCAATGTCAAACTCAATTCAGTTGCAAGATGTTTAGTGCTGGGAAAAGTTCATTCAGTGGCCAGGACAAACATGCCAAACTTTACCAACCCCAACTTTGCAATGTAAACGCCTAATCTCCTTACCCACGACTGATGTCAATGCCCAATCACCATTTACAGGGCTCAGAAGGGTGTAACATACAAAGTGTAGGGGGTCAGAAGTAAAAGTACTGTGCAGGGTTCAGAAGTGTGTAACATACAAAATGCAGGATTCAGGAGTAAAAGTCGTTTACAGAGTCCAGAAGTCAGGTTTAACAGCAACATTTTCTTTAAGGAAACCTCCACTGAAAGAAATATGCAGTCAAAAATAAATGATTGCCTTCTGAAAACACTAGCTGTATGACATTTTTTCTTACTTTATTACTTTCTGAGTTGCTGATCCTAGACAAGAATGTAGCCAATGATGTCAGTTCCAAGTCGGTGACTCAGAAACCACTGTAGGCATTGGATCAACATGGCAGTCAGCGGGAGAATGGAAAAAGGCCATTTGCCTCCTGAGCCCGTACTTAAAAGATATGCTGGATTGATGGTCCAAAATGGAGTTGACCGTGTATGACCTGCAGTCAATGACAGTTGCTTGAGGTTATCAAACTACTAACTCCCCACTCAGACCTGTAATCACAGCACATGGCAGAGGGAAGTCTTCCTTTGCAGGCCCCTGAGGTGTCATGTGATCAAATGCCAAGAGCTACAAAAGATGCCAGTGCTCGAAGGTTTGAAAAGATGTGTCACGATAAACCATGTCCATTAGGAACCACCTGTCTCCTTACACACCATTTACTACAACATCATGGCATAAGTATACTTTTGTTATCCCACAGGAATCTGTACTACCATGAAAGAGCCAGTTGGTTCGTTTTTGCCCACAGGCCAAAGCTTCTGAGTTACCCCATGAAATTCAGGCAACTTTCACTTTCAGAAGAAGGTCTTCCATGGCGGCCATCATACCTATTGTATTACAGTACAGGTTTCTTATAACTCCAAGCAGTCTAGCAGACATAAAGTAAGTTTCAAACTGACATTATAGCAAATTTCATAGAAATGTAAAAACATAATATGTATCACTTTGAATTTCTTGAACTTATCAATCAGCTAGATGCAGGTTATGTTTCCGCAGAAACACTCAAGGTTTCAACAAAGCTTTTATTGAACAAAATGTAGCATACAAGAAAATGACAGCAATATGTTTTGATATGTAATGCATGTGGCAACAATAAAAAGAAAAAAACAAAGAAGGAAAATTGTTGCTAACATAAAGCATTATCATAATAAATAGGTAAAACAGGCAATGCCTAATTGAATTACTACTATTTTCCCAAGGTTAAGACAATATATAGGCTTTGCTTGTGCTGCCCCATGATGTTTCCTCCAGGAATGAATGAAGTTTGGGTTTTTCAATTTCCCGAACATTTTGGGTAAAATGAGATTCAAGAAAGAATTTTATCATTTTAGTAAAACGCATTGCACTCAAAAGTGAAGCCAAAATGAAAACAATTTTTGGTGATTCTTATTTGTCTTTAAATAGCTTCCGAGGGTTACGAAAGTGCAGTTTGAACTATCATAGAACAGCCCCTCATTGTGGAGGTTATGTTTCAATGGTTCAATTAAAAATAAAAACAACCTTAGTTATCCTTGAGTAATAAAAATTAAAAAGTATAAATGGTAACATTACAAGACTTGGAAGAACTGTTAGATGGAATGAAGATGAAGATTTAATATTGAAATAGGAAGGTATGGATAGTCAGATAAATACAGTACAGTACAGTAATTTAGAGTTAAAAATACAAAAACGTGTCTTGAATTTGAATAAAAATATTTCAGTATTCTTCCAGGTGAAACATAAGGGGACAATCTAACTAAACGAGGGAGAAGAGAATTTAAGAACTTTGGGAAAATAAACCAATTATTGGTAAACCAAGAGATAAAAGGGGTAACATCATCCTCCAAGAATATTATGTTTTAGAGATTAAAAGACAGTTTTGAATGTTGAGTTTTACAAAACTAATAATTTTTCCAAAATTGGAAGAGGAATTAAATTAGAGATTGGACCTATTGATCCACGTGGAGAGGATTATTAAAAAAGAAGAGTATAAAAATGATTGATTATAACACTCCCAAAATTACAACAAAATAAAGAACCCCTCTTCAATAGTCTCAGCTGTAGAAAACCCCAATCACTGACTTGGAGAAAAGAATGGTTAAAGATTGTCTAAAATGTTTACTTTTATTTGTCTAGGACAGTAAAGAGTTCTTAAACATTAGGGCTCAACTAAAAGCAGAACTTCAAAATGAACTTTTAACTGATTTACTTCAGTTAATTTTGTAAAATAATAATTTTTAATTTAGAAGATGGATGAGAGGGGGTTGCAATGGGAGCCTCTTGTGCCCCTGGTTTACACATGCCTACAGATTGGTTATTGGAAGAAGGTTGTGGTGGGTGTCATTCCTAAATCCGGGAAACAAGTGTCCCTATGGAAATGGTATATAGATGGTTTTTGGGTAATGTGGAGAAGCAGTGAGTTAGAGTTTAGGAATTTATTTTTTGATAAACTAAATACCAGTCCATGTGATAGCTATTTAAGATAAATAAATGAATAAAACAGAAATTGAATTTCTGGATGGGAAGGGACATAGATGGCAAAGAAAAACGAAAAACTTACAGGGGTTATAATCTTCCCTTACTCTATCCAAAATAAAAAAAATAAATAAAAAAAAGCTTTGCCTTTAGTTACCCTTTAAGGTCCCATTTACATGGGTAATGACATACATGTGATTATATGTGTTTATAGGAGATTTCTAAATGCATGTAATGATTTCCAATGGTATAATAAACACTTGCATTTGCGTGCATTCAGTTTGATTGCGTTCAGAAAAAATAGAATCTATGCATACACAGTCAAATGCTCTGAACACATCTAAACTCATGTAAATGACCTAACCACATGTAAACTGATTTATATGTAAACTCAGTACAAACAATTACCAGATTTCTCCTTCCTTTAAAGAAGAATTCCAGATATAGATAAATTTACATATTGTTATATTGGACTAACATAGACTAATGTAACTATGCATATACCATACCTGTGGGATCCCTCTAGAAGCTGGAAACCATTGTAGTAGGCATCATTATTCCAGTGATCTCCACTTGCTTTGTGGCCCCATGCTGAGCAGCTGCCGGGCTTTATTGAGAACCAGGGGCGTAACTACAGGGGTTGCAGGGGTTGCAATTGCTACCGGGCCCCATGCTCCAGGGGGCCCAGTAGCAAACCAGTGGGTGAACTTCCAGGATCTCAAATGTCACACTTGCGACCGGGCCCTGGCATTGCACCACTGTGGGGAGGCCCCAAGATTGCAGGAAGGCGGCCCACTGCAGAACTTGTGAAAGGATCCTGCTGCGGGACCATAATAAAAGGCCATGCAACGAGAGTAAAGAGCCCCAGGATTAGTGGGAAGAGCCCCGGGCTTGAAGGTAAAGGGCCCCGGCCAGGGGTCTGGGGGGCCCTTCATGGTTTCTTGCATCGGGGCCCTGAAGGTTCTAGTTACGCCTCTGTTGAGAACACACAAATAATGATGGGAATATGGAAAAACTTGAAGGAAATAAAATAGCAATGCCAAGTAAATAAAATGGATGAGATAAGCATTATGGGGATCTATAGGTTAAATCTATTCTAAAGAAGAGAAGCTTGAGATAGATTACTACTACAAAAAGCTGTAGCAGGAATATATATACTGCATATTCTGCTTCAGTATGGTTTAAATAAAGAGTTAAAATTACAGTATTTCTTCGAAAAGGAATTTACACCTAAGTCGGTAAGCAATTTGGTGTGAAAATGTGAAAAATCAAATAGTGGTTGCTTAGTATTTTCTTTTTTTTTTTTTTTTTCGTCAGTATGTCCTCTGTTGAAGTCACACACGACGAAACGCATCAGGACACAGGCACGCTGTCTCCCGGATGGTCACTGAGGTTTTGGTCGGATCCCGGATCTCATCCATAGGCAAAACAGACAGATCCTATGCAGGAACGGTGAGCAGGCCATCACATCGTGATTATCGATTACATGCTTGAATATTTCTATCTTGATGTAAGAATATTGGATGTTGGGGGTTCATGTTGGAGTGTGGGTTCTAAATAAAGCTTTGTTTGAAACGGTATCACACTATTGTGCCTCCTATCTTTCCAAATATTTCATGGGTATGAGTTGATCCCTGACTGAGACTGGAAAGCGGAGTTCTTCCGGTGAGAGCGGAGGTGGTCCGGAGTGTCAAGGGTTCAAGCAACCAATGCTTACAGGCGTATTACCATGTTATTTCTGGTGAGTGCCCATTCTTAAGGGGTCACTGATGGTGTGGTGAAGGTTTATACCGGATTAATCTCTGAACACCAGGAATATTGAATAACTGAGGAATAACTGGTTTTTACCTTCAATAGAGACTGTTTTTTGCGGTACAATTCTCTTTTATGAGGACTATATGATCATGATATGTTGAATACATATTGAGCGCTGCTGAATGTGATTCATGCTGGACATTGCTGGTTTTAGTATTTATTACATTATATTTTAGACTGCTTCTTTTTTACAGTAGCTGCGATCAGCAATATCTTATGATATTTTATACCGATTTCTTTTATGGTTATGTGTTTTTTTACCCTCAGATTTTAAGCGCTGGGCGAGTGTTTGATAATCCCCCTGCGTTTCTCAACCACTTTTTATTATATTACCTTTTCAAATAAGAGTCTATTCACCTTTAAGTGGAGAGGGGTAAAAATGTGTCTTGCCCCCTTGTTAGAGGTGGAATGAAGATGGTAACCCAAAGCCAGATGAAGTCTATGACTGGTGCTTGATGACGTATCTGGCATGCATGATTCCAGTGTATGTTTGCTAACAGATGGAACTAAAAGACTCCTGGGATCATTGCATCCTTGAGTGACATGGCAAAGCCTTGGAGAAAAGCCATAGGTACAGCAATTTGGATACTTCTAACCCAGCCTTTCTCAATCACTTTACCCCAGAGAAACCTCTAAAATAATTTTCAGGTCTCGGAGAACTCCTAACAAAACAAATCACCCACAGTCAATTGCAAGAATTCCCCTTACATTGGTGGTCAGTAGGAACTATCCCCCATAACAATACGGTAATAACACCTTTCTCCTGCGCTTAGAATCCAAGCTCCCCGGCCACACTTCCCACGGGACTCACATAAGGCATCTCGGATGGCTAGAGTCTTGCTGCCCACAAAAGGACTGGGGTAGTCCAATGGTACTATAGGCAAAAAGAAACAAAAAAAGGGCGCACCGACCTAGCGCATTATCCTCAATAAGGCTTTATTTGTACAACATATAAAAAATGGCTACTCACAAACAAAGGTAGTAAATAGTCATATCAAGCTCAGTCGCTCCAGTGTCAGGAGTAGTTCATGTGTCAGTCCATATTCCTGTTAAAGTGGAGTTCCAGCCATTTACTCACCTGTCCAACGGTCCAGCGATGTGGCCGCCCGAAGCCTCGATCCTCTCCCTCGGCGCCGGCATCACTGCTGTGGGCACCCGGCTGTTACAGTTTGCGGCTTCACAGCCGGGTACCCACTGCGCATGCGCGAGTCGCGCTGCGCGCCGTTATTGGCCGGCAATCTTCTGGGACCTCTGACGTGTCCCAGAAGATTGCAGGGAGGGAGGGGGAGAGGAGAACTTCCGCTCAGGGCGCCGCGGCGCTCCGAGCGGAAGTGGGAGTGGGTACCTGTCAAAACTAGGTACCCGCTCCCCCCCCCCAAAAAATGACATGCCAAATGTGGCATGTCGGGGGGTCAGGACTCCCTATAGCGGAAGTTTTACTTTTGGGTGGAACTCCGCTTTAAGATGACGGCTGATGCGTTTCGAGGTTCAGCCTCTTCCTCAGAGCCACCAGGAAGAGGCTGAGCCTCAAAACGGGTCAGCCGTCATCTTAACAGGAATATGGACTAACACATGAACTACTCCTGACACTGGAGCGACTGAGCTTGATATGACTATTTTCTACCTTTGTTTGTGAGTAGCCATTTTTTATATGTTGTACAAATAAAGCCTTATTGAGGATAATGCACTAGGTCGGTGCGCCCTTTTTTTGTTTCTTTTTGCCTATGGAACTATCCCCCGTCCCCGTCCCCCAACGTGGTAGTCAGAATACTACTCCTACAGATAGCTAAAAAGGTTAAATTGTGTCATGCTGTTAGTTTTGCCAAGCATTGTTGGTCCTGGAACTATGCAGGCACCGTCAAATGAGAGGTCCATCAGCCACAGCTCAAGGAACCCCTTCCAAACCCTAGAGCAGTGATGGTGAACCTTTGGCACCCCTGATGTTTTGGAACTACATTTCCCATGATGCTTATGCACTCTGCAGATTAGTTGGCAATCACGGGAAATGTAGTCCCAAAACATCTGGGGTGCCAAGGTTCACCATCACTTAAGAGGTGGAATAAATATTACTTTGAGAAAAATTAGGCATTTTTACAGTCACATCTTGAAAGTAACACTTGTATGTCTACATCTAGTGTGATATGGAGTAATACATGAAGTACGAACTACAAGAAAATCCATATGCTTAGTGAGAATGTCATTTGAATTTATCTAAATACTAACAAAATCCAGAGGTTAAATTTGAGTTTTTCATTTTCTGGATGGAGAAAGATGGTCAATATACACATTCACACATTCCTTTGGTAACATCGGCATCAGTATGATTAATTACTGACTCTTTGGACCTTTTTGAATAGTTGAGGATTGTGTTTTTTTTTTTTACCAGATAGCCAAGTAGTTTTCTTTTTTATGTTCTCCAACAAAATGTTTTTTTGTGGTGGAAGTTTGGCACAAGTAATGCTTGCAGAAAAGTTTATGACCCTCTCTTTCGAACTAAAAATAAAGTTTGGTATGATCTTTTTTTGATAAAATTCAGATGACAGCAGAGTACTTTAATGCTAATGTTCTTTTTTTTAATGTTTGTTAGGTAGAAGTAACCCCCACACATTGCATAAGTGAGTCCATTTCTGAATTATTTAATACTTTTAGAAACTTATTCCTGCATTCTTTTTTATTTATTTATTTTTTTGTAATACAGCTTCAAACAATGATTATAGTGAACTCCATCTAAATGTAAAAACATGAGAACATGAAAGGTATCACTTTGAATTTATTTAACTCATCAATCAGCAAGATGCAGGTTATGTTTCCGTAGAAACACTTTCAACAAAGCTTTTATTGAACAAAATGCAGAATACAGGAAAATGTAAAGAAAGCAATATGTTTGGATATATATTACTTGTGGTAATAATGAAAAATCAAAAAACAAATAGGGAAAAATTAATGCTAAAAAGCATAATCATAATAAATAAGTAAATACAATTATAAACAAAAAAAAATATTTACTTGATTAAATAATTAATGTTTTTTCAAAGATTAAAACAATGTATCTGCTTTGCTCATGCTGTCCAATAATGTTTCCACTAAAGATGAATTAAATTTAGATTTTTGAATTTTGGATTAAATTAGATTTAGAAAAAAAAAATTCACCATTTTGGTGAAACACTCTGAAGTCAATGGTAAAGCCAAAATTAAGATGATTTCTAGTATTTTTGCATTTTATATTTCACAAAATGGGCAAAATAACGAAGGCCATAAAGAGTTGGATCTTGCCCCCAACCTTTTTTAACCACTACCGCTATGCGGCCATATTAGGTTGATATACGTGGAACATCCCCGCCCCTTTGTGTACATACAACTATAGGCTGAAAAATGCCCTGACTGCAGCTGATTGGGTCAGCACTGGTGACTTCTTTCCAGGGTCAGCTGAATATGGGCTCAGATTGAACCCAAGCTTATCCCTAATCAGCACCAGTGTCTATATGATTGTACAAAAGTATTGGGACGCCTGCCTTTACACACATGAACTTTAATGGCATCCCAGTCTTAGTCTGTAGGGTTCAATATTGAGTTGGCCCACCCTTTGCAGCTACAACAGCTTCAACTCTTCTGGGAAGGCTGTCCACAGGGTTTAGGAGTGTGTCTATGGGAATGTGTGACCATTCTTCCAGAAGTGCATTAATGAGGTCAGGCACTGATGTTGGGCGAGAAGGACAGGCTCGCAGTCTCCGCTGTAGTTCACCCCAAAGGTGTTCTATCGAGTTAAGGTCAGGACTCTGTGCAGGCCAATCAAGTTCCTCCACCCCAAACTCACTCTTCCATGTCTTTATGGACCTTGCTTTGTGCACAGAATGTATAGAAATCTGAAGTCTGATGAAGGGAGCTTGACTCCCGAAACACGTTAGCGGTCTCATCTACAAGGACGTGTTCCATTCCATCTGTGGTGGAATCTTTTAATGCGATTTTATATTCTTCTTGTCTGTGAGTATGCATTTGGCATTTTAATAAAACATTTTATACGGTGACCACGGGTAATGCACTAGATGTTGCGCCTCCTTTTCTTTCTCTTATGTATCTCAGTTGGAGTTCCCCGCCTGAGGAGAGCAGCATGCCGGTCTTCCCCTTCGGAGTGAGTGCTTGGCTGAATTGATTGTACAGAATGTATACTGACCACACCCCAGAAACATCATTTCCTGCTTGTGTGATTGGCTCACTGATTTTCCCAGAAGTCTGCCTAAGATACAAGTCAGATTTCTGGCATCCCCTGCAACAAAAATGTCATTTTTGGTGAGATACTCCCAATAGGAACACGTCTAAAGGGATGCAGACCCAGCAGCTTTTCTCATCAGAGCCCTGCAGCTGCCACAGCTTATAGATAATTATGAAACCACTCCCATTTCACCCACTCAGCACAGAGGAACAAACAATGATTTCTTCAGAATAACAAAAGGTAGGAATCTGCAACAAAGTTTGTTAAAATCCTTGCAATGTACAGAGATCACCCAGAATGTTTTTTTCTCAACAAAAGTGGAGTTACGCTTTAATATAAAAAAAATAACTGATGCTAGGTAAAATTTGTATTCAGAAAATAGACTTTTTTTTTGGTTCAATTACACAAAATAATGTTAAAAATTCACAAATGATAGTCTGTACTTTCAGAAAGTATTTAATTCTCTTTTACAGATTTCCTGAGTTGATCTCCAGCATATTTCAGATACACGTATAATAAAGAAGGGTTGTGCCAGCTTCTTGCTCATAATGAGAAATCCAGGGGTGAAACTTTTTTTTATTTTCTTTCTCTTTTCTATGTTCCAGCATCAGCGGCGTTGGACCGCCATGTACAGCGCAGTAAATTATATTGTGAAACCTATTGATTTTTTTTTCCCTCCTGCCATCTTACCAATGTTGTTTTTTTTTCCCGACTCCCTTCACTGAACTTGTATGAACCTGACCTGGCCTGTCCATAGCAGCTTGGCATGGGCACCGGGGCGAGTCATGTGTCGCGGTAATCATACCATATACTTTCACACAATTACAGCCTAACTTAGCAGACAGAAGAATGTATTGCACACAATGGTATGAGAGTCGGCCGGTGGCTGGGGGAGGAAAAAGCACATTTCATTTATTTTCTAGAGTTGGAAACGCGCTTTCCAAATAAAAGTACCCTCTTAACCACTTCAGCCCCGGAAGGGTTTACCCCCTTAACCACTTTACCACCAGAGGATTTTGCTGTCTTACGTCCAGGCCAATTTTGCGATTCGGCACTGTGCGACTTTAACTGACAATTGCCAATTGCGCGGTCGTGCGATGCCGTACCCAAACAAAATTTACGTCCTTTTTTTCCCACAAACAGAGCTTTCTTTTGGTGGTATTTGATCACCTGTGCGATTTTTACTTTTTGCGCTATAAACAAAAAAATAGCGATTATTTTGGAAAAAATAACAATATTTTTCACATTTTTTTTATATGAAATTCCCCCCAAAAAAAGGTAAAAATCAAATTTTTTTATTTTTTTTTAATTTTTGGCCAATTTGTTTTCTGCTACCTATGTTTGGTAAAAAAAATCACAATAAACGTATTTTGATTGGTTTGCGCAAAAGCTATTGCGTTTACTAACTAAGGGAAAGATTTCTGTCATTTTTTGGTGTTTTTTTTTTAACGAGTAATGGCGGCGATCTGCAATTTTTTTTGCAGGACTGTGACATTGCGGCGGACAGATCGGACCCTTGACTGACATTTTTTACACTTTTGGGGGTACCAGTGACATTACTACAGTAATCAGTGCTATAAATATGCACTGTTACTTTAAAAATTACACTGGCAGGGAAGGGGTTAATTTTATTGGAGAGGGAGGGGTTAATGTATGCCTGGTGCTTACTGACATGTGTGGGGGGGGGGGGAGGTGACTGAGTGACACAAGGACAGATCGCATGTTCAGCTATGCTGAACCCTGCAATCTGTCACTGTTTGTCACTTAGGAGATCCGCCCGCTCTGTTTACACAAGTGGGCGGATCTCCAAACTCGATTCCCCGACGATCGGGGAAGAGCAGCGGCGATCGCAGCCGTTCCTCCCCTGGCCCGACTCCCGCTGTGACTGAAAACAGCAGGAGCATGCCTCCGGCGGCGCGCGAGTGCCGCCTACAGGGGGAGGAGTCCAGCGACGTAGGTCTACGTCGCTGGACGGATTCGAGCCACTTTGTGACCAGTGACTGGTCGGCAAGTGGTTAATGACCAGGTCATTTTTGGCGATACGGCTTTACCTGACAATTGCACGGTCGTGCGATGCTGTACCCAAATAAAAAAATGATGTCCTTTTTTCCCCACAAATAGAGCTTTCTTTTGGTAGTAATTTATCGCCTGTGCGATTTTTATTTGTATTCTGCTACATATTTATGGTAAAAACAAAATCCCAATAAGCGTATTCTGATTGGTTTGCGATTTTTATTTTTTGCGCTATAAACAAAAAAAGAGCGACAATTCTGAAAAAAAAAACAATATTTTTTACTTTCTGCTATATAACATTCCCAATAAAGGACACCACCGGATCCGACGTGCAGACCGCCAGGCCTGAATCGGGAATCTTCACGGGGCCTGGCAGGGTGTGTGTCCCACATCTACATACTTTTGCTAATAGGTGTCCTTTGTTCCCATCTCAAAAAGTTGAAAGTCCGCCTGGGATACTATGTGGTCTTTGAGAAAGCCTCCGGGCGAAACGCGTCAGTCCCGTCCCTTCTGGCTGAGGCTACAATGGTTATACTACATGTATATTTTTATAAAATGTATTGTGAGAATTATTCTCTTTTAACAAAAAAATGTTCTCTTTTATCTCTTTAATAAACGTATTACTTTTTTGAATACGTATTTTGTTATTTGAATTTACGCTCACCTATCAGGAGTCCTCCTTAACCACTTGCCGACCGCCGCAAGTAGATATACTGCGGCGGTCAGCCCCGGCCAGGCAAAGTGACGTATATATACGTCACTAGCCTGTCACCGGTTTGTGAGCCAATAGCGGGCGAGCGCGCGCCCGCTGAGGCGCGCGCCCGCCCCAGCTCGTTCACTGAAGAGTCCGTGCGTGTGACCGGCGGACCCGATGTCCGCCGGTCACACTGCGATCGTCGATAGAGAGGGAGAAAGTCAGGCGGCTAATGTAAACAAGCCGCCTGTCATTCTCCCCTGTGTAAAAATGGAGATCAGGCGGTTCTACTATGTAGGACCGTTGATCTCTGTTTTTACACTAGTAGCCATGTCCCATCACAGTTATAAACACGCCCCTAGGACACACTTAACCCCTCCCTCTCCAATACAGTTAACCCCTTCCCTGCCAGTGTCATTTTTATTGTAACAGTGCATATGTATAGCACTGATTACTGCAGTAATGTCACTGGTACCCCCAAAAGTGTCAAAAATGTCAGTCAAGGGTCCGATCTGTCCGCCGCAATGTCGCAGTCCCGCAAAACAAATCGCAAATCGCCGCCATTACTCGTTAAAAAAAAAACACCAAAAATGACAAAAATCTTTCCCTTTGTTAGTAAACGCGATAACTTTTGCGCAAACCAATCAAAATACGCTTTTTGCGATTTTTTTTACCAAACATATGTACCATAAAACAAATTGGCTGAAAATGTTAAAAAATTATGATTTTTACATTTTTTTTGGGGAATTTCATATAAAAAAATGTGAAAAATATTGTTATTTTTGCAAAATTGTCGCTCTTTTTTTGTTTATAGCGCATGATCAAAAAATCGCACAGGTGATCAAATACCACCAAAAGAAAGCTCTGTTTGTGGGGAAAAAAAGTAAGTCAAATTTGTTTAGGTACAGCATCGCACGACTGCGCAATTGTCTGTTAAAGTCACGCAGTAAAAATCGCAAAAAAACCCCTGGTCAGGAAGGGGGTAAAATCTTCCGGGGCTTAAGTGGTTAACAATCCATTTCCTTTTATTTAGAGGAACCGGTGCCCTGTCCCCTTGAGGGTTTGGACCTGGCTCCTCTTATAATATTTTATTTATTATATATCAGGATTGGAGGTCTTCTGAGTCAATTGACATATCCAACAATTAAATTTTTCTATTATAAAACATTCCCAATAAAAAAAAAAATTAAAAATATTTTTTTTTCATCATTTTAGGCCAATTTGTATTCTGCTACATATTTTTGGTTACAAAAAAAAAAAGAAAAATCCAAATAAGCATATTTTGATTGGTTTGCTTTTTTGTATTTTTTGTGCTATAAATAAAAAAAGAGCGACAATTCTGAAAAAAAAAAAAAGCAATATATTTTACTTTCTGCTATATAACATTCCCAATGAAAAAAAAAATTAAAAATCTATTTTTTTTCCATCATTTTAGGCCAATTTATATTCTGCTACATATTTTTGGCAAAAAAAAATTCCAAATAGCAGCAAAGTATGAAACAGATGATATTTTTCTCTAACGGCTAATTAAAAAACACTAAAACCTCAAAAACACTTTAAAAACACAAACACTCAAAAACGTTCATATAAACACTTGAAAAAACGCCCATAAAAACTCTGAAAATCACGAAGCTCGGGTGTGAAGGAACGCTATCTGCTTGGGGAACGGATCTTCAGAAGAGTAGAAATATTTCTCCTAGAAAATAACACTTACAGTGTGGGTGCGGCTCCAATGCAAGAGATCATTTTTATATTTTCCCAGAGCTGGGCTTTACCATGCCACACCTTAACACATAGCATGGTACACGTTAATACATGTGCAATAATGCACTCTATGGGAATGCTTTAGCGTGAATGGGCCCCGACTCTTCCCAGCTCTACTAAAAATACGCTTTTTGTCTCTGGGTGGGGTCCCTGATGGCCACATGTAGTCTCCATTGGGAGAATGGGTGACACGGTGACAACACAGGAGCAGATTTGGGAAACGGACAGCTGGTTGTCAACCTATAACAAGCAGTGGCATCAGGTATTTGATCGGGTTTGGCTGATCATGAGGAGTGGGGTCTGCTAGAGCTTTCAGATAGAGTGTTTCTCACCCTTGTCAGGGGTCTTGAACCCCCTGGGGGGGGGGGGGGTCAGGGAAGGGTCCCCCCTCTTCGGGAGGGGACCCTATGGCCCACCCTGGTGGTGGTGCACTTTTTTGGTACATTTCTATTTTTGCTTTTTTCATCACACCGTGGGCTCAAAGAATTTGAAAAAAATCTGGTATTCTTTATGAAAGCTTCAGATTTTCAAAGACTGAAAATGACTTTTGTAATTATATTAAAGCAGTATTAAAGAACATAGTATCATGTACTATGAAAAAGTATCCTGTTCTCTTTGTAGTTCTCTAGCTATGCTGGGGATTCTGCTCTCCTCCAATGATCAGACTAGTCCTGATACCCCCCCCCCCCTCCCAAGCACAGGCATTCACTTGGAAGACCAGAATGCTGCATTTTCTCCTCCCCCAGCTGAGAACAGAGGGAATGTTATCAATTATAAGAAAGGAAAAAAGGTATTTATAATGTTTTATATTTATACTCAAATGTTTTGCCTTTCATTTACTGCCGGTTCACACTACCGCGACTTGTCAGGCGACTTGGTCGCCTGACAAGTCGCGCTCCATTCTGTGCAATGGGAACCGATCTAATAGGAGCGACTCAAGTCGCTCAGACTTAGAAAAAGGTTCCTGCACTACTTTTGACTGAAGTCGGAGCAACTTGCATTGACTTCCATTATGTGAAGTCCGTGCAAGTCGCGCCGAAGTCGCGGTGCACGGCGACTTCACTAGTCGCCCCCGAAGTCGTGTTGCCATAGTGTGAACCGACTCTTAAAGTTCTATTTAAATGAAAAGCAAAGTGATATTAAAGTGATATTTAAGGATTCATGTATGTATTATTTACCTGCTCTGTGCAGCGGTTTTGCACAGAGCAGCCCCAAGCCTCCTCTTCTTGGACCCTCCACTGGAACTCCTGCCTAGTCCCCCCCAGAACAAACAGCTTGCCAATGGGGGCACCCAAACAGGCTCTCTCACAAGCCACCGCTCTGCATGCCCATTCCAGCCAGAGTGAAAGTCCCCGGAGAGCCGAGGCTCTTATGCAGATCGCTGGATCACTATGGGGCTCAGGTAAGTTTTAGGGGGGCTGCTGCACAGAGAAGGCTTTTTACCTACATACATAGAAGGCATTAAGATATAAAACTTTAAGCCTTTACAACCACTTCAAACTGAATGGGTTGTTTTACAAGGTGATTTACACTCCCGGCCACTTTATTAGGTACACCTTGCTAGTACCGGCTTGGACCCCCTTTTGTCTTCAGAACTGCCTTCATTCTTCGTGGCATAGACTCAACAAGCTGTTGGAAACATTCCTCAGAGTTTTTGGTCCATAGTCAGAGATGTATAGTAACTAAATAGAACTACTTTACTACTGTACTTACATACCGAAAGGGGGTATCTGTACTTTCCTAGAGTAGAATTATTTTCTCCTACTTCCACTTTTACTTCACTACATTTTTTTGATTATTTCAATACTTCTACTCCGATATTTTTTGTTTTGTGCTGCATAGTTACTTGTTACAATTATAAAAATTACCCCTGCCAGAACAGTAGATGTCAGAACAGTAGTATAATGTCATGTGTACTTTTGACTTCTTTTGACTTCTTTCTTTAATAACCATACAACACAGTGCTTGTACTTTTACTTTCAGTACTTGAGTAGCAACATTTTTTAAAAAACTACTTGCAATACTTAAGTACAAAAAATGTTGAATACTTTAGTACTTCTACTCAAGTCACTTTTTGATCGAGCACTTCCACTTCTACTCAAGTATGGGTTTCGAGTACTTTATACAACTCTGTCCATAGTGACATGATAGCATCACACAGTTGCTGCAGATTTGTCGGCTGCTCATCCATGATGCCAATCTCCGGTTCCCCTACATCCCAAAGGTGCTCTATTGGGTGAGATGTGGTGAGTGTGGAGGCTATTGGAGTACAGTGACCTCATTGTCATGGTGAAGAAACCAGTGGTGAGATGATTGGAGCTTTGTGACATGGTGCATTATCCTGCTGGAAGGAGCCATCAGAAGATGGGGACACTGTAGTCATAAAGGGATGGACATGGTCAGCAACAATACTCAGGTAGGCTGTGACATTTAAATTATGCTCAATTGGTACTAAGTAGCCCAATGTGTGCCAAGAAAATATCCCCACACCATTACACCACCAACCTGAACCGTGGATACAAGGCAGGACGGATCCATGCTTTCATGTTCTTTATGCCAAATTCTGACCCTACCATCTGAATGTTGCATCTGAAATTGTGACTCATCAGACCAGGCAACGTTTTTTCAATCTTCTATTGTCCAATTTTGGTGAGCCTGTGCAAATTGTATGCATGTGCTCTCATTGTAGAGACTCTTTAAATTTTAGAGTTAGGGACTGCAGAATGCAAATGTGTGCAACCAAACCCCTGTTTTTAACGCATACTGTTAGTCAGTTCAATTCGGTTGGTCGCTGGCTGGTTGGTAAGCTGTGACTGGAAATCTCTTCATTTTTTTGATCTGTGTTCGCCCTTCCAGTGCTCCTTACCATCAAGACCAGTTATAGGTGGAGACGGTGACCACTTTTTACATTATCGTTGATATCTATATTGAGCCAGGCAACGCACTGACACCTTTGCCACCATTGTGCGATGTGCTGGGTGTTGAGTGTGACCCTGTGCCTTTAAGGAGGGGTGGGCTCCCTCTAGTCACCTGTCCTCCATCTATCCAATTAGATGCATGTGCTCTCATTGTAGAGACTCTTTAAATTGTAGAGTTAGGGACTGCAGATAACAGGGTGCCTTGTCGGGGCCTGCAGCTTACGCATGTATTTGCAAATGTGTGCAACCAAACCCCTGTTTTTATATTTGGGTATGGGTCTCGCGCTGTCTGGGGGATTTATATATATATATATATATATATATACACTTCCTAGATGCTGCATGTGCCGATACTGAAAACCATACAGTGTGAAGCTTATATTGAGGGGAGGGGGATACCGCACTTCTGGGAAGTATAGTATCTAATCTCTAAAATGGTAGGTGAACACAAACCAAACACGTGTTCAATAAATGTGAAATAACTTAACTACATATATATATAGATTGTAAGTTTTTGAATTCACTTATAAATTATTAGATAAATATCAAAAATATCAATAAATAATCTGTGTTCATTCGCATATAAATAAATTATATATAAAGTGCATCAGTGTAAAAAATTATTATAGTATAAATAAAGATGCTCACACTCTTAGCCAAATGAGTTAATGAGCAAATACACACAAAAACTCATCGAGTGACAGATAAAGAACTCAGTGCTTAAAACAAGTGAGTGAATAAAATATCAATTAATATAAATAGTCCTTTATAAAGTGCTACAGGTGACCAAAGTTCAGGAAAATGGAATAAAAAATATTAAAAAAATATATCCAAGTGATATAATCCTTCTAAGAGGTGTTCACCCTCCACCTAACACCGTGTTGAATTGTGGGGTGCTTCTTCTCACTCGTTACCCCTCGGGGTGTGCTAATCGCTCACCTCAATATATCTGATCATGCGCCTTTTGACATACACTCAATACTCCTCTCCTCTCCTTCCTTATCCTTCAATCAGGGATGGTGCTAAGTCTGCCTTGTATGGATCAGGGTCCCGTGTTCTCCAGGTGACCAACGGATCTCAAATTAAAAGGCTCACATAGTGCAATATTGCCATAAAATCCTAACTTTATTCAAATAGATAAAATGCACTTACAGACAACGTTCAATAGTGCGCCTTAAACTGCAAACAGGTAAAATCGCGGTCCTCACTTCCGCATAGGTACGTCACTTCCGGTCAAAGGGCCCTACGCGTTACGCCACATCTGCTCACGTGGCTTCTTCATGGGGATCCCCTGTTTTTTCTTATCTGTGCAAATTGTAGTCTCAGTTTCCTGTTCTTAGGCTGACAGGAGTGGCACTCGGTGTGGTCTTCTGCTGCTGTAACCCATCTGATTCAAGACTTGATGTGTTGTGCATTCAGAGATGGTATTCTGCATACCTTGGATGTAATGAGTGGGTATTTGCCTTTCTATCATCTGGAACCAGTCTGCCCATTCTCCTCTGACATCAGCATTTTCCTCCACACAACTGCCACTTGGCTCTGAGGAAGAGGCTGGGCCTCGAAACGCGTCAGCCGTCATCTCATCAGTTATGAACGATTGTATGGACTACACCCGGACGTTTAAGCAATTGAGCTTGATATGACTTACTTTATCTACGTCTGTGAGTAGCCATTTTTTAATGTTACTTCAATAAAGCCTTCTATTGAGGATAATGCGCTAGGTCGGTGCGCCCTTTTTTGTTTCTTTGCTTACACAACTGCCACTCACTGTTAATTTTCTGTTTTTCCCACCATTCTCTGTAAACCCGAGAGATGGTTGTGTGTGAAAATCCCAGCAGTTTTTGAAATACTCAGAGCAGCCCACCTGGCACCAACAACCATGCTGAGTTTAAAGTCACCTAAATCCCCTTTCAACCCTATTCTGATGCTCAGTTTAAACTTCAGCAAATTATCTACACCACGTCTAGATGTCTAAATGCATTGAGTTGCTGCCTTGTGATTGGCTGATTAGCAATTTGTGTTACCAAGTCATTGAACAGGTGTACCTAAAAAAAGTAGCCAGTGAGTGCACGTATATACTTTACCATGTAAAGCTTATCTGAGACTTCAGTGATTGGCTTTACATCTACTTTAAATCATACATCAGATATCAGTGTTTAGGATCAGAGTTGTATAAAGTACTCGAAACCCATACTTGAGTAAAAGTACAAGTGCTCAATCAAAAAGTGACTTGAGTAGAAGTGGAAGTGCTCAATCAAAAAGTGACTTGAGTAGAAGTACTAAAGTATTCAACATTATTTGTACTTAAGTATTGCAAGTAGTTTTTTTAAAAATTTTGCTACTCAAGTACTGAAAGTAAAAGTACCAGTAGTTTTGAAAAAAAATTGCTACTCAAGTACTGAAAGTAAAAGTACAAGTACTGTGTTGTGTAGTTATTAAAGAAAGAAGTCAAAAGTTTGAACATCATATTGTTTTTTATTATTTCAAATGCAGCTTTTATTTATACATACAGTAGCTTTTATTTTCGTATGCGCTGATAATACACATGTTTTGAGCTTCATGAAACCTGCCATCTACTGTTCTGGCAGTGGTAATTTTTATAATAGTAACGAGTAACTATGCAGCACAAAAAAAAAATATCAGAGTAGAAGTATTGAAATCATCGAAAAAATGTAGTGAAGTAAAAGTGGAAGTAGGAGAAAAAAATTCTACTCCAGGAAAGTACAGATACCGCATTTTGGTACTTAAGTACAGTAGTGAAGTAGTTCTACTTAGTTACTATACATCTCTGTTTAGGATCAAATCTACTTAAAGAAGATATCCACCCAAAAGGGGAAACTCAGCTTATTTGCTTCCTCCCCCCCCCCCCCTTCGCTGGCACCTTTTCGGGAGGCAGGGAGCGGGTACCTGTTTATGACAGATACCCGTCCCCACTTCTGGGAGACCTCACCATGGGGAGGTCCCCTGGAAGTTCACCTCTCCCTTGCCCTTCCCCTGCCGCCGGGCAATTCACAAAGCGCAGTGAGCTTCGCGCATGCACAGTAGGGAATCCGCTGTGAAGCCAAAAGGTTTTCCTTACAAGGAATGGCGGCGGCAGCACCCGAGAGCCGTTTTAAAAATCGGCTGTGGTGCCAACATTGCTGGATCCCTGGACAGGTAAGTGTCCTAATATTACAAGTCCGCAGCTACAGTATTTGTAGCTGCTGACTTTTAATTTTTTGGTGGGGGAGGGGGTTGCTGGAGCTCCGCTTTAAACTCTACGGCATCTACCAAAAACTGAAACATGATTATTGACTGGACTGCCCCTTTAACCTTTCAGCTGCCATGTGCCAACTTGGGATGAAGGCATCATTTAAGTTACTACCCCAAATGAGTTGAAAAATAATTTTCTAACTTTGCAGGAAAATAAGCAAGTTATTTTATATTTGCTTGGTGGTGTGGTCTAAGCATATCACGCTCAGTGTTTCAGTGGGCAGACAGGCTAATAACAGGCTGTACTGAATAACAATGAATAAATGGGTCATAATATGGCAGAAAATGAAAAAAGGCTGAAAGTGATAGAAATGTATTTCTTCCTATTGCAACGTCCAGCTTAGCACCTGGCACTCTGCTATTTACCCAGCCCTGCCCATCATGGCGATGACCCTATTACTGCATCCTGCATCCTTCAGAGATCAAAGCAAGATTAATGTAATTGCATGCTATTGTACTGATCATCCCTCACTGCATGAGACATGTCTTGTGGGAAAAAAACATATTTTACATATATATAGATATATATCTATATACTTATTTATATATATATATATATATATATATATATATATATATGTGTGTGTGTGTGTGTGTGTGTATAGATAGATAGATAGATAGATAGATAGATAGATAGATAGATAGATAGATAGATAGATAGATAGATAGATAGATAGATAGATAGATAGATAGATAGATAGATAGATAGGTAGGTAGGTAGGTAGGTAGATAGATAGATAGATAGATAGATAGATAGATAGATAGATAGATAGATAGATAGATAGATAGATAGATAGATAGATAGATAGATAGATAGATAGATAGGTAGGTAGGTAGGTAGGTAGGTAGGTAGATAGATAGATAGATAGATAGATAGATAGATAGATAGATAGATAGATAGATAGATAGATAGATAGATAGGTAGGTAGGTAGGTAGGTAGATAGATAGGTAGGTAGGTAGGTAGGTAGATAGATAGATAGATAGATAGATAGATAGATAGATAGATAGATAGATAGATAGATAGATAGATAGATAGATAGATAGATAGATAGATAGGTAGGTAGGTAGGTAGGTAGGTAGGTAGGTAGGTAGGTAGGTAGATAGATAGATAGATAGATAGATAGATAGATAGATAGATAGATAGATAGATAGATAGATAGGTAGGTAGGTAGGTAGGTAGGTAGGTAGGTAGGTAGGTAGGTAGATAGATAGATAGGTAGGTAGGTAGGTAGGTAGGTAGGTAGGTAGGTAGGTAGGTAGATAGATAGATAGATAGATAGATAGATAGATAGATAGATAGATAGATAGATAGATAGGTAGGTAGGTAGGTAGGTAGGTAGGTAGATAGATAGATAGATAGGTAGGTAGGTAGGTAGGTAGGTAGGTAGGTAGGTAGGTAGGTAGGTAGGTAGATAGGTAGGTAGGTAGGTAGGTAGGTAGGTAGGTAGGTAGGTAGGTAGGTAGGTAGGTAGGTAGGTAGGTAGGTAGGTAGGTAGGTAGATAGATAGATAGATAGATAGATAGATAGATAGATAGATAGATAGATAGATAGATAGATAGATAGATAGATAGATAGATAGATAGATAGATAGATAGATAGATAGATAGATAGATAGATAGATAGATAGGTGGATGGATGGATAGATGGGTGGATGGATGAATGGATAGGTGGGTGGGTGGATGGATGGATGGATGGATGGATGGATGGATGGATGGATGGATGGATGGATGGATGGATGGATAGATGGGTGGATGGATGGATGGATGGATGGATGGATTAGATAGAATACATTTTTATTCTATCGTTTCATGTGACAACACTGAAAAAAATACACTTTGCTACAATGTAAAGTAGTGAGTGTACAGCTTGTATAACAGTGTAAATTTGTTGTCCCCTCTAAATAACTCAACACACAGCCATTAATGTCTAAACCACTGGTAACAAAAGTGAGTACACCCCTAAGTGAAAATATCCAAATTGAGCCCAAAGTGTCAATATTTTGTGTGGCCAGGGGAGGACTGGGCAAGGGGGCAGGGGGTGAAATTGCCCCCTGGGCTGCGCTGATGCCCCATTAAAAGGCTGCACCGCTTCTGCCACAGACATGCCTAAAGGATTCCTGGTGAAGAGAAGTAAAAAGTCCCCACCGCTGACCTACTGAGTGTGGGATAAAGACAAGGACAGAGCGCAGGCCTTCCCCCATCCCCAGCATGGATGGTGTAAGCTGTGTCTGAGCAGAGGCTGGTTCCTTGCCCCACTGGAGACTCTCCTCCCCCGGCCAGCCCCAACCAAGCTTTCACAGCTCCCCCCCAATCAGCCTCCACTGGACAGGTCGGGAACCCGGATTCGGCTGGTGAGTAAAGAGTACCTGGAGCGGAGCTTCAGCATGAAATGGGGGTAAGAAGGAGGCCAGAAAGTGGGAAAGTGGGAGGGAGCCGAGTCGCTGCACCATGGTCCTCTAGTTTGTACTTGCCCCCTGGGCCGAAAGTTGCCAGTCAGCCCCTGTGTGGCCACCATTATTTTCCAGCACCGCCTTAATCCTCTTGGGCATGAAGTTCACCAGAGCTTCACATGTTGCCACTGGAGTCCTCTTCCACTCCTCCATGATGACATCACAGAGCTGGTGGATGTTAGAGACCTTGCGCTTCTCCTCCTTCCGTTTAAGAATTCCCCACAAATGCTCAATAGGGTTTAGGTCTGGAGACATGCTTGGCCAGTCCATCACCTTTACCCTCAGCTTCTTTAGCAAGGCAGTGGTCGTCTTGGAGGGGTGTTTGGGGTCATTATCCTGTTGGAATATTGCCCTGTGGCCCAGTCTCCGAAGGGAGGGGATCATGCTCTGCTTCAGTATGTCACAGTACATGTTGGCATTTATGGTTCCCTCAATGACCTGTAGCTCCCCAGTGCCAGCAGCACTCATGCAGCCCCAGACCATGACACTCCCACCACCATGCTTGACTGTAGGCAAGAAACACTTGTCTTTGTACTTCTCACCTGGTTGCCACCACACACGCTTGACACCATCTGAACCAAATAAGTTTATCTTGGTCTCATCAGACCACAGGGCATGGTTCCAGTAATTCATGTCCTTAGTCTGCTTTTCTTCAGCAAACTATCATCTAGAGGAGGCTTCCTTTTGGGAAGACAGCCATGCAGACCAATTTGATGCAGTGTGCGGCGTATGGTCTGAGCACTGACAGGATGACCCCCCACCCCTTCAACCTCTGCAGCAAAGCTGGCAGCACTTATGCGTCTATTTCTCAAAGACAACCTCTGGATATGACGCTGAGCATGTGCACTCAACTTCTTTGGTCGATCATGGCGAGGCCTGTTCTGAGTGGAACCTGTCCTGTTTAAATGCTCTATCGTCTTGGCCACCGTGCTGCAGCTCAGTTTCAAGGTATTGGCAATCTTATTATAGCCTAGGCCATCTTTATGTAGAGCAACAATTCTTTTCTTCAGTGTTGTCACGTGAAAAGATAAAATAAAATATTTACAAAAATGTGAGGGGTGTACTCATTTTTTTTTTAATATATTTATATCTTATATAAAGAAATTAAAAGGTTTCAGCACTCAAAGTGTTTATTGTAACAAAGTTCTTGTAGCAAAGTCCAATGTATGGTGGTGTTATGGTCAGAAAGTTACTGTTTTGGATTTACATCAATCCAGGCAGAAAACTCTTCTAGTAACATAGAATCAAGAAATGCAAGAAAATTTAAAAACAGGAACCAGAAACATTGCCAAACAAAAGGTGCAACAAAGATATAGATAGATAGATAGATAGATAGATAGATAGATAGATAGATAGATAGATAGATAGATAGATAGATAGATAGATAGATAGATAGATAGATAGATAGATAGATAGATAGATAGATAGATAGATAGATAGATAGATAGATAGATAGATAGACAGATAGACAGATAGACAGATAGACAGATAGACAGATAGATAGATAGATAGATAGATAGATAGATAGATAGATAGATAGATAGATAGATAGATAGATGGATGGATGGATGGATGGGTGGGTGGGTGGGTGGATGGATAGGTGGGTGGGTGGGTGGATGGATGGATGGATGGATGGATAGATAGATGGGTGGGTGGATGGATGGATGGATGGATGGATGGATGGATGGATGGATAGATAGATGGGTGGGTGGATGGATGGATGGATGGATGGATGGATAGGTGGGTGGGTGGGTGGGTGGGTGGATGGATGGATGGATGGATGGATGGATAGATGGTTGGATGGATGGATAGATAATAGCAGTGACCAATGCTGGCTCTGTGTGTAGAGCAGCCTGTGTGTTTCCCGGTCTGCTTCCCCCCCCCCCCCCACTTAAACAAGAAAACTAATGCAGCCAGCACATCTAATGACTGGTAAGCTGCAATATATTACATTTTTGGTTTTGGGTTTTATACGCTTTAGAGTAGAACAGAGAGCCTATCATCACCAGCGGCTCCTACGGGGTTAAGCACTACATGTATATATATATATATGTAGTATCAGTTATTATATGTGTATATAGGTGCTATCAGTTATTTCTATATATGTGTTATCAGTTAATAGCACACAGTCAGATGACTGAAACCCAGAATAGTATTTAGAGCGGATCAGTCACTTTGTGCTGAAAACACGTTTCAAATATTCTGTCAGCGGCGCTATTTACAAAGCGCTATTGTGGAAACCTAAATGACCATGTTGCAGCATTTTAATAACGGTGGAGGCGAACCATCTGTAATGCTGGAAGGAAAACATAAGAAGTTTGTCACTTATGAAGGAAACAAAGAAAACTTTTTATAACTATAAGAGAGCGGCGGAGAATGACTAAAGTAAATTGCGAAGCTCCCGAGGTACGGGGACAGAAAATCACACAAACCGGTTTCTGCCGTTGGCGTGCGGTATTTTATAAAGCGCTTGGTTTTGCTCCAGCAATTACGTGGATTGTATTGAGGGATTGGAAGTCATTTGACAGTCAGAAAATATTTCATTCTAATCTTTTGCTCATATGAAATTGAGATACGCTCTGGAATGGAATATAGATAAGGCATGGGCTTTTCATGATTTCGTTTTTAAAGCAGACCTTCAGTCATTATTTTATCTTTCCATCTATTAAAGTTTCTGCCTTTGCTGTTTTAACTTTGGATAGTAAAACATTTTTTTTTTCGGCCAGTAAATCCCTTATACAGCCCACTTCCTCTTTCTTGTCTGGTAATTACTGTAGCCTAGGCCAGTGATGGCGATCTTGGCACCCCAGATGTTTTGGAACTACATTTCCCATGATGCTCATGCACTCTTACGTGTAGATGAGCATCATGGGAAATGTAGTTCCAAAACATCTGGGGGTGGCAAGGCTTGCCATCACTGCCCTAGGCTTATGACATCATGCACAGCTCTCTCTCTGCCAGCAAGGGAGGAGGGGTGAGTAATAGGAAAGCCAAGGAGAGCTGCAGAACTGGAGGGGGCTGGATGAGGGGGGAGATAAAAGGAGACTGCAGAGATCCATGAGTATTCATCTAGAGAGGAAAAATGTGCAGACAAGCAGTGGTGTGAGTGTGTCTTTCTGTCTGTATATACATGTGTGTGCGTCTGTTTATACCGTATGTGTGTGTATATATGTGTGTGTGTGTGTGTCTGTGTGCCTCTGTGTGTCTGTGTAAATCCAGGAAGTGAACAGGCAGCAGCTTCAGCTGCCCACAGTTAAAATGGCTGCAGCCAGACTTAGTGCAGGGAGATTTCTGCAGCATATTTGGCAAGAACAGAATCACAGTATATATAAAAAAATATGCAAAGTGGTTGGAGGGAAGCTTCAGGATGGCAAAGATGTTTTCATTACAAATTATGTGAGCAAACTGCAGTTCCTCAAATTAAAGGTAGCCATAAAAGAAGGAATCGAATAATCAACCAACTCCTATATTGTGCTCCTATATTGTCACCGTATCACATGGGCTTCCGATTGGGACTACAAGTGGCCATTTTAACACATATGAAGACATCGTCCACTGGTGTCACAATCTGGAAACCCACCATGAGAAATACCTTTCAGCTATCGCTGCAGTGCATGTAGTTTGGAAATGGCTCCCTGTGGAAGTCACGTGACCTCGTGACGTAACGCGTAGGAGGAGCCCTATACCCGGAAGTGACGTTAGGAACGGAACTCGATCTCCACAGCGGCGGTTGTTGTGGTTTATGCGAATTAATCTTCTCAACACTGTAAGTGCATTACTATATATGGCAATAAAAGTATAGATTTACTGCACTATGATAGTCCTTTGTTCTTGAGCCAAAAAAGGAGGATAGTACAAGGAAAGCGGACCGAACCGGTCATCTATAGGAGTCCAGGATACTCTAATTTAAGGGGAAAGAAGACCGGTGATCGAGATCCAAAACAGACAGAGGCTAAAGGGAGCAACATCTAGCCAGAATCTGGATATATATCAGAGGCACATTTTTCTTGCCTTTAAGGTGAGAGTTTAGCGCACATAGAGGTGACACACAAGGTGGAGGACACTAAAGTCACTTTATTTATACATCTAAGCACGTCCATAAAGGAATAACAACACGTTTATACTTTGGAACACTTTGGGATTTTATTTCTGGAAAATACTTTTTATATGTATTTCTACCGTATTTATTTTTCTTAGTCTCACTTATTGGGAGCACTTTGGAATACTTCATAAGGTTACTGTAGGAGGCATGCAGCACTTTAAATGAGCACCTATATATATTCAATTTTTATCGATCGATTTATTTGATGTTATTCATTTTTGATGATGATGTATGAAATTGATGATATATTTATTTATTGAATTTGTGAAGAAGACACCGTCAGTGTATTTGGATATCTAGTCGATACACATATCGATTAAGGTTTCACAGAGAGTTTTTGGAAACACAACGCACTTTATTAATTAATTTATTTATTATTTATTACTTTTTTAATATTATAACACATCGACACCACTCCAGCACCTAGCACTTTTCTTGAAATTTATTGACACACACCCAGATCTTGTACTCACCAATTAAATGTAGAGATACACGAAACATCTAGCCCCTGAAGCGCACCACCACCCCCATAACAAGAATAATCAACCAACTCCTATATTGTGCTCCTATATTGTCACCGTATCACATGGGCTTCCGATTGGGACTACAAGTGGCCATTTTAACACATATGAAGACATCGTCCACTGGTGTCACAATCTGGAAACCAACCATGAGAAATACCTTTCAGCTAACGCTGCAGTGCATGTAGTTTGGAAATGGCTGTAAAGAGCCTGAAGAAAACCAGCAGCTCTGGGAAACAACAAATAATAAAGTTAAGTTGAAAATAAGTGTTTTGTTTTTATTAACCACTTGCCGACCGCCGCAAGGACATATACTACGGCGGTCAGCCCCGGCCAGGCACAGTGACGTATATATACGTCACTAGCCTGTGAGGCTCTGGGGAGCGAGAGTGCGCCGCCGGAGGCGCGCTCCCGCGCGGTCACGGAGCCCCCTGCGCATGTGACCGGCAGACCCGATGTCCGCCGGTCACTCGGCGATCATCCGTGGAGAGGGAGAAAGGCAGGCGGCTAATGTAAACAAGCCGCCTGTCATTCTCCCCTGTGTATGAACAGTGATCATACGGTTCTACTATGTAGGACCGTTGATCACTGTTCCTACACCTCAAGCCACAGCCAATCACAGTTAGAATCACGCCCCTAGGGACACACATAACCCCTCCCTCTCAAAAAAAGTTAACCCCTTCACTGCCAGTGTAATTTTCCAGTAACAGTGCATATGTATAGCACTGATTACTGCAGTAATGTCACTGGTAACCCCAAAAGTGTCAAAAATGTCAGTCAAGGGTCCGATCTGTCCGCCGCAATGTCGCAGTCCCACAAAAAAAATCGCAGATCGCCGCCATTACGCGTTAAAAAAAAAACAACAAAAATGACAAAAATCTTTCCCTTTGTTAGTAAACGCGATAACTTTTGCGCAAACCAATCAAAATACGCTTTTTGCGATTTTTTTTTACCAAACATATGTAGCGTAAAACAAATTGGCCGAAAATGTTAAAAAATTTAGATTTTTACATTTTTTTGGGGGGGAATTTCATATAAAAAAATTTGAAAAATATTGTTATTTTTGCAAAATTGACACTCTTTTTTTGTTTATAGCGCATGATCAAAAAATCGCACAGGTCAAATACCACCAAAAGAAAGCTCTGTTTGTGGGGAAAAAAAGGACGCCAAATTCGTTTAGATACAGCGTCGCACGACCGCGCAATTGTCCGTTAAAGTCACGTAGTGCCGAATCGCAAAATACCCCCTGGTCAGGAAGGGGGTAAAATCTTCTGGGGCTTAAGTGGTTAAAATATTGGCAACTCTTTATAAAACCGGTGCATTTCAGTTTATATCTTCGACCCTCATTGACCAGCTACCCACATACAGGAGACCCTTCAAAGTAATCTAATCTGAAAGTGAAAATCGAACAAAACAAAAAAATAAAAACATTTTTTTTTTTTTTGCAGTCACTTAGCTTTACTCATCCAAAATGCATTCCTCATATGGAATATGAAATCCCAGAATAAGGAGGCGGAGGTGACCTCATATTAGCTGAAGGAAAGCTAACTGTAGAAAGTATAATTTTATTATTTACTGAAAGAATAGTTGATGACTTCCATCAGAGGTAGTGGATCAGTCAACATTACAGGAAAATTCCAGGTATGGATATTTTTACATAGTTCAGTTGGACCAGCTTGGACCCGTGGGATCCCTCTAGAAGCTGGAGATCATTGTAGTAGGCATCGTTACTCCAGAAATCTCCACTAGCTTTCGGGTCCAGCACTAAGCAGCTGCCCTGCTGTATTCTGAACTCAGGAGGTTACCCGCTTGTCAGGCCGCCAATCAGGGATTGCGTTGCATTTTCACAATGAATGCAGAGCATTCTCTGATTGGACGAAGTAGAGAAGTGGGTCAATGACATCATGCTCTCCACCTCGCCCAATAGGAGAATGGTTTGAATATATTGAGAAAATGCAAAGTGATTTCTGAATTGGGCCTGTGCCAAGCGGGCAACCTCCTGTGTTCACATAGAAGCAGGACAGGTGCTCAGCACGGGCCCAGAAGCTGGTGGAGCTCACTGGAGGTGTCTATTTCAGTGATCTTCAGCTTCCGGAGCAGGGGTGTCAAACACCATATCCTTGCGCGCCACATCAGCATTATCGTTGCGCTCAAAGGGCCGGTTGTATCTGTAAGACTATTAAAATTTTCTCAGAGAATAGGTGCGGAAACTCAACCAGCCCCCCCAGCTAAACCGCATCGAATGGTAAAAGATGCCAAATTGCACAACAGAGAGAGGATCTTAAAGGGGCAACACATACTGGGAGTGCATTATGTACGGAGTTCAGGGATGTGCTAAATACAGAGTGCAGATATGAAGGGAACTCTATGTCTGAGTGCAGGGTTCAGGGGTGCCCTATGTACAGAGTGCAGCTTCAGGGGTGCCCTATGTACAGAGTGCAGGGTTCAGGGGTGCCCTATGTACAGAGTGCAGAGAAGTTCAGGGGTGCGCTATGTACAGAGTGCAGCTTCAGGGGTGCCCTATGTACAGAGTGCAGAGAAGTTCAGGGGTGCGCTATGTACAGAGTGCAGCTTCAGGGGTGCCCTATGTACAGAGTGCAGCTTCAGGGGTGCCCTATGTACAGAGTGCAGAGAAGTTCAGGGGTGCGCTATGTACAGAGTGCAGCTTCAGGGGTGCCCTATGTACAGAGTGCAGCTTCAGGGGTGCCCTATGTACAGAGTGCAGCTTCAGGGGTTCCCTATGTACAGAGTGCAGAGGAGTTCAGGGGTGCGCTATGTACAGAGCGCAGCTTCAGGGGTGCCCTATGTACAGAGTGCAGCTTCAGGGGTGCCCTATGTACAGAGTGCAGCTTCAGGGGTGCCCTATGTACAGAGTGCAGAGGAGTTCAGGGGTGCGCTATGTACAGAGTGCAGAGGAGTTCAGGGGTGCGCTATGTACAGAGTGCAGCTTCAGGGGTGCCCTATGCACAGCATGCAGAGTTCAGGGGTGCACTGTATACAGAGTGCAGGGTTGAGGAGTGCGCTATATTCAGAGTGCAGGATTTAGGGGTCTGCTATGCACAATGTGTGGGGTTCAGCAGTTTTTCACAGGCTTTCCACATCTCACTTCCGGTTATAAAAAAGCCCTGGGTGCAAGCGCCACATAAAAAGGCCTGGTGGCCTGCAGGCCTTGTGTTTCACACATGTTCTAGAGGGATCCCACAGGTATGGTATATACAGTACATACTTACATTGGTCCAAGCTGGTCCAATATAACTATGAACTAAGTGAATTTTAAGATGCCTGGGACAAACTAAGATCAATAGTCAGACAAAAAGGTTACAAAAAAAGAAAAAAAAGTTAAATAAATAATAAAAACAAGACAGAATCAATGGACAACTTGGTCTATTCGTGGTAACACTCCTGTGTTTCTATGTATCTTTACTTCACTATAGCCTGACATTGGGGTCTTACAGTTGATCTATATTTCACTTTACTCAATCAAGCTACTCCAGGGGAGTTTTTCAAGAAACATAAGAAACTGTTATGCTACCCCTAGATGGATTGAAATCTGGCCGGTTCAGGTGGAATCAGCCGAAATTCAATCCCACTATGGCCGTTCCCACTCAACGGAAGTTGACCTAATGATCAACTTCTAGAAAACATGTATGTTGGAAAACGTTTGTTGATCAGCGTGTAGGCAGGTGCAGTCTATATTCTCCACTGCAGGTAGCACGTGGCTGCAGTGGCAATGTAGATGGGGGGAAAAAATTGGGAGGAATCTATTTTCCCTATGGTTTTCCTTGATCACTGGGAGGCAGCTATCCGTTTGGATGTTGGTGCCCCACATGACTTTGGTGGACATCGTGGGTCAGGTAGAGTCTATTAACCACTTTACCACCGGAGGATTTTGCTGTCTTACGTCGAGGCCACTTTTTGCGGTTCGGCACTGTGCAAATTTAACTGACAATTGCGCGGTCGTGCGACGCCGTAACCAAACGAAATTGACGTCCTTTTTTTCCCACAAAAAGCTTTCTTTTGGTGGTATTTGATCACCTGTGCGATTTTTACTTTTTGCGCTATAAACAAAAAAAGAGCGTAAATTTTGAAAAAATAACAATATTTTTCACATTTTTTTATATGAAATTCCCCCCAAATAAAATGTAAAAATCTAAATTTTTTTAAATTTTTGCCCAATTTGTTTTCTGCTACATATGTTTGGTAAAAAAAAATCACAATAAGCATATTTTGATTTGTTTGCGGAAAAGTTATTGTGTTTACTAACTAAGGGAAAGATTTCTGTCATTTTTGGTGTTTTTTTTTTAACGAGTAATGGCGGCGATCTGCGATTTTTTTTGCGGGACTGCGACATTGCGGCGGACAGATCGGACCCTTGACTGACATTTTTGACACTTTTGGGGGTACCAGTGACATTACTACAGTAATCAGTGCTATACATATGCACTGTTACTGTAAAAATGACACTGGCAGGGAAGGGGTTGATCTTTATTGGAGAGGGAGGGGTTAATGTATGCCTGGTGCTTACTAACGTGTGTGGGGGGAGGTGACTGAGTGACACAGGGACAGATCACAGGTTCAGCTATGCTGAACCCTGCAATCTGACCCTGCCTGTCACTTAGGAGATCCGCCCGCTTTGTTTACACAAGCGGGCGGATCTCCAGACTCGATTCCCTGACGATCGGGGAAGAGCGGCAGTGATCACCACCGCTCCTCCTTCCCTGTCCCGACTCCCGCTGTGACTAATAACAGCGGGAGCGAGCCTCCGGCGGCGTGTGCGCGGTGCCCGCAAGGGGAGGAGTCCAGCGACGTAGGAACGAGCCACTTTGCCGCAGTACAAGCTCGGTCGGCAAGTGGTTAAAGAACCTGGCTCCGGGGCTGGGTGCGCTTTATGCGAGTGGACAGATTAGGGACAGGTTCCCTGTTTGTCAGGGACAGAGAAACTGAAAGGGAGTAGTTCCAGTTGAGTAGGGAGAGAGCAGGGCCCACATCTACCTTTTCAGGAAGCCTCCCTTTTGGGCTGGACCAGCCAGGACACACTTCGCCCCCTGTGACAGACACTGTCGGCATCCCAGAGTCCTCTGTCCACTGTCTATCTGATGCTAAGTTGTAGGTGGCACCGGATGGGTGAGTTTCCCACCGGGCCTGTTTGTACTGTAAATTGCTGTTCCACTGCAACGTCTTTTGCAAAAACGGGACTTTGAGTGTTTACCGCCTGCCACACCACGCTGCATCTACCCAACAAGCGTCTTGAAGCCAATCGGCTGCAGCACTCATCAGTGTACAGTAAACCCCCCTCCATTGCGGGGGTTACGTTCCGGACACACCCGCGAAAAGTGAAAATCCACGAAATAGAAATACCCTATTAAAATACACTGTAGGCATGTTTTTATAACTTACACTGTACTTTTAAAAGCGTTTTAAGGTCTTTAAACATAATAGAAACTAATTTAAACACATAAAAGATACTGAGAGACAGAGCAAGAGCTATGGAAAACACAAAAATATTTAATTATAAATGATTTAATTAGTAAAATAATATTACAGAAAAAAACGCAATATACCGGGACCGCAAAAACTGAACCGCGATATAACGGGGGTTTACTGTATTCTGACAGCAGCAGAGTTCTACCTTAACTGGTTGCCGACTGCCGCACGACTATATACGTTGGCAGTCAACCCCGGCCAGGCAAAGTGACGTATATATACGTCACTAGCCTGTCACTTGCTAGGGAGCCAATAGCGGGCGAGCGCGCCCGCGGAGGCGCGCTCCCGCCCTGGCTCGTTCCCCAGCAAGTCCGTGCGTGTGACCGGCGGACCCGATGTCCGCCGGTCACTCGGCGATCGTCGGTGGAGAGGGAGAAAGGCAGGCGGCTGATGTAAACAAGCAGCCTGTCATTCTCCCCTGTGTAGAAACAGTGATCATACGGTTCTACTATGTAGGACCGTTTACCACTGTTCCTACACTTTAAGGCATAGCCAATCACAGTAAGAATCACGCCCCTAGGGACACACATAACCCCTCCCTCTCAAATAAAGTTAACCCCTTCACTGCCAGTGTCATTTTGCAGTAACAGTGCATATGTATAGCACTGATTACTGCAGTAATATCACTGGTAACCCCAAAAGTGTCAAAAATGTCAGTCAAGGGTCCGATCTGTCCGCCGCAATGTCGCAGTACCGCAAAAAAAATCGCAGATCGCCGCCATTACGCGTTAAAAAAAAAACACCAAAAATGACAGAAATCTTTCCCTTAGTTAGTAAACGCAAAAACTTTTACGTAAACCAATCAAAATACGCTTTTTGCAATTTTTTTTTTACCAAACATATGTAGCAGAAAACAAATTGGCCAAAAATGTTAAAAAATTTTGATTTTTACATCTTTTTTGGGGGAAATTTCATATAATATTGTTGTTTTTGCAAAATGTATGCTCTTTTTTTGTTTATAGCGCAAAAAGTAAAAATCGCACAGGTGATCAAATACCACCAAAAGAAAGCTCTGTTTGTGGGAAAAAAAAGGACGTCAAATTCGTTTAGGTACAGCGTCGCACGACTGCGCAATTGTCCGTTAAAGTCACGCATTAAAAAATCGAAAATAAACCCCCTGGTCAGGAAGGGGGTAAAATCTTCCGGGGCTTAAGCGGTTAAAGCCTTCCTTTCAACCAACTTATACTCATAGTCTCCTAACTCCCCCACCACTCATTGTTCCATCTACTCTGACCAATATCTTCCTCTAGGAAAAAGATAACCCCGGAGAAAGTTCTGAGAGTCAGCCCACTTCCTCGTGACTCAGAGGAGCCGTCGGAAAGTTGTGATGAGTTTGGCAGAACATGACTGACATCATCTTTACACTGACACGGCGATGCCCTTTGCTGATACATGTGATCACAATCTGTACATCTTCAGACTCCTCTGTGGCTTCTCTTATTGACAGCACTCAATTCCCTCGATGACATGAAAGGGAGATCTCTGCAGCTTTAAAGCATATTGAATTACTCCCTTTGGGGGGAACATATCAAAAGACTCAGCTGCAGCAAAAGAGATGAGAAAACAAAGATATATATTTAATATATTTATATATGTGTAATGTGTAAGATAGATAGATAGATAGATAGATAGATAGATAGATAGATAGATAGATAGATAGATAGATAGATAGATAGATAGATAGATAGATATTAGATAGATAGATAGATAGATAGATAGATAGATAGATAGATAGATAGATAGATAGATAGATAGATAGATAGATAGATAGATAGATATTAGATAGATAGATAGATAGATAGATTACATTTTCATAATATGTGCATGAATATACATAGAAAGGTTTAAAAAATATAGGTAGATAATAAAATGTTAATATATATATATATATATATATATATGTATATATTTACAGATATACATATATATAAAGATATATACTGTATATTTATATAAAATTGCAAACATGGATTGCTGCACTTGAAATTAACTGAAAGTCCAAAATAGACAAACGTTACATATTATGTTCCAAAAAGCTTTTTGGAACATAATATGTAACTTTTGTTTATTTTGGACTTTCAATACATCAATCCCAGTTAGGAATTTTCTATATGAGACTGGTGAGTAGCACTCTACTCTAATCCATTGTGCTGTTCACCGCACCTGCTGCATTATATATATATATATATATATATATATATATATATATATATAAAAATGAAAGGAACACTTTGAAAACACATCATATCTCAATGGGGAAAAATCTCATGCTGGATATCTATACCGGTATGGACTGGGTAATGTATTAGGATCTATATTCGTATGGACTGGGTAATGTGTTAGGATCTATACTGGTATGGACTGGGTAATGCGTTAGGATCTATACTGGTATGGACTGGGTAATGTGTTAGGATCTATACTGGTATGGACTGGGTAATGTGTTAGGATCTATACTGGTATGGACTGGGTAATGTGTTAGGATCTATATTGGTATGGACTGGGTAATGTGTTAGGATCTATACTGGTATGGACTGGGTAATGTGTTCGGATCTATACTGGTATGGACTGGGTAATGTGTTAGGATCTATACTGGTATGGACTGGGTAATGTGTTAGGATCTATACTGGTATGGACTGGGTAATGTGTTAGGATCTATACTGATATGAACTGGGTAATGTGTTAGGAAGGAAAGGATGCCACATCATTTGATGGAAATTAAAATTATCAACCCACAGAGGGCTAAATTCAAAGACACCCTGAAAATCAAAGTGAAAAATTATGCAGCAGGCGAGTCCATTTTGCTGAAATTATATTGCAGCAACTCAAAATGGTACTCAGTAGTTTGTATGGCCCCCACGTGCTTGTATGAATGCCTGACAACATCGGGGCATGCTCCTAATGAGACGAGGAATGTGGTCCTGGGGTATTTCCTCCAAGATCTGGACCAGGGCATCACTGAGCTCCTGAACAGACTGAGGTGCAACCTGGTGGCATTGGATGGACCGAAAGAGGTGTTCTTTAGGATTTAGGTCAGGCGGGCGTGGGGGCTATTCATTGGTATCAATTCCTTTCATCCTCAGGGAACTGGCTGCATACTCTCACCACATGAGGCCGGGCATTGCTGTGCACCAGAGGGAAACCAGGTCCCAATGCACCAACATAGTGTCTGACAATGTGTCCAAGGATTTCATTCCGGTACCTAATGGCAGTTAGGGTGCTATTGTCTAGCCTGTAGGGGTCTGTGCGTCCCTCCATGGATATGCCTCCCCAGACCATCACTGACCCACCACCAAACTGGTCATGCTGAATGATGTTACAGGCAGCATAACATTCTCCACGGGTTCTCCAGACCCTTTCACGTCTGTCACATGTGCTCAGGGTGAACCTGCTCTCATCTGTGAAAAGCACAGGGCACCAGTGGTGGACCTGCCAATTCTGGTGTTTAATGGCAAATGCCAATCGAGCTCCATGGTGACGGGCAGTGAGCACAGGGCCCACTAGAGGTCATTGGGCCCTTAGGCCATCCTCATGAAGTCTGTTTCTGATTGTTTGGTCAGAGAAATTCACACCAGTGGCCTGCTGGAGGTCATTTTGCAGGGTTCTGGCAGTGCTCATCCTGTTCCTCCATGCACAAAGGAGCAGATACTGGTCCTGCTGTTGGGTTAAGGACCTTCTACGGCCCTGTCCATCTCTCCTAGAGTAACTGCCTGTCTCCTGGAATCTCTTCCATGCTTTTGAGACTGTGCTGGGAGACACAGGAAACCTTCTGGCAATGGCATGTATTGATTTCCCATCCTGGAGGAGTTGGACTGTCTGTGCAACCTCTATAGGGTCCAGGTATCGTCTCATGCTACCAGTAGTGACATCAACCATAGCCAAATGCAAAACTAGTGAAAAGATAAGAAGGGAAAAAAAGTTTAAGTGGCCTCCACCTGTAAAACCATTCCTGTTTTGTAGGTTGTCTTATTGTTGCCCATCTAATTCACCTGTTGTTAATTTCATTAACACCAAAGCAGCAAAACAGATTAACAACCCCCTCTGCTACTTAACTGACCAGATCAATATCCCAGGAGTTACATTTATTTGATGCTATACCCTGATAAAGAAGTGTGTCTTTAATTTTTTGGAGAATTGTATATACAGTATATGCAATATCTCACAAAAGTGAGTACACCCCTCACTTTTTTAAATATTTTATTATATATTGTACAGCTTGTATAACAGTGTAAATTTGCTGTCCCCTCAAAATAACTCAACACACAGACATTAATGTCTAAACCGCTGGCAACAAAAGAGAGTACACCCTTAAGTGGAAATGTCCAAATTAGGCCCAAAGTGTCAATAGCTTGTGTGGCCACCATTATTTTCCAGCACTCCCTTAACCCTCATGGGCATGAAGTTCACCAGAGCTTCACAGATTACCACTGGAGTCCTCTTACACTCTTCCATGACGACATCACTGAGCTGGTGGATCTTAGAGACCTTGCACTCCTCCACCTTCCATTTGAAGATGCCCCACAGATGCTCAATAGGGTTTAGGTCTGGAGATATGCTTGGTCAGTCCATCACCTTTACCCTCAGCTTCTTTAGCAAGGCAGTGATTGTTTTGGAGGTGTGTTTGGGGTCGTTATCATGTTGGAATACTTCCCTGCAGCCCAGTCTCCGAAGGGAGGGGATCATGCTCTGCTTCAGTATATCACAGTACATGTTGGCATTCATGGTTCGCTCAATGAACTGTAGCTCCCCAGTGCCGGTAGCACTCATGCAGCCCCAGACCATGGCACTCCCACCACCATGCTTGACTGTAAGCAAGACACACTTGTCTTTGTACTCCTCATCTGGTTGCTGCCACACACGCTTGACACCATCTGAACCAAATAAGTTTATCTTGGTCTCATCAGACCACAGGACATGGTTCCAGTAATCCATGTCCTTAGTCTGCTTGTCTTCACTAAACTGTTTGCAGGCTTTCTTGTGCATCATCTTTAGAAGAGGCTTCCTTCTGGGACGACAGCCATGCAGACCAATTTGATGCAGTGTGCGGCGTATGGTCTGAGCACTGACAGGCTGACCCCCCCACCCCTTCAACCTCTGCAGCAATGCTGGCAGCACTCATACGTCTATTTCCCAAAGACAACCTCTGGATATGACGCTGAGCATGTGAACTCTAATTCTTTGGTCGACCATGGCGAGGCCTGTTCTGAGGGGAACCTGTCCTTTTTAACCACTGTATGGTCTTGGCCACTGTGCTCCAGCTCAGTTTCAGGGTCTTGGCAATCTTCTTATAGCCCAGGCCATCTTTATGTAGAGCAACAATTCTTTTTTTCAGATGCTCAGGGAGTTCTTTGCACGAGGTGCCATGTTGAACTTCCAGCGACCAGTATGAGAGAGTGAGAGCGATAACACCAAATTTAACACACCTGCTCCCCATTCACACCTGAGACCTTGTAACACTAATGAGTCACATGACACCGGGGAGGGAAAATGGCTAATTGGGCCCAATTTGGACATGTTCACTTAGGGGTGTACTCACTTTGTTACCAGCAATTTAGACATTATTGGCTGTATGTTGAGTGTTATACAAGCTGTACACTCACTACTTTACATTGTAGCAAAGTGTCATTTATTCAGTGTTGCCACATGAAAAGATATAAAAAATATTTACAAAAATGTGAGGGGTGTACTCACTTTTGTGAGACACTGTCTATATATATATATATATATATATATATATATATATATATATATATATATATGTATATATATATATATATATATAGTTAGACATTTTCCCTCCCCGTTGTCATGTGACTTGTTAGTGTTACAAGGTCTCAGGTGTGAATGGGGAGCAGGTGTGTTAAATTTGGTGTTATCGCTCTCACTCTCTCATACTGGTCACTGGAAGTTCAACATGGCACCGTAATGGCAAAGAACTCTCTGAGGATCTGAAAAAAAAATAATTTTTGCTCTACATAAAAATGACCTAGGCTATAAGAAGAATGCCAAGACCCTGAAACTGAGCTGCAGCATGGTGGCCAACACCGTACAGCGGTTTAACAGGACAGGATCCACTCAGAACAGGCCTTGCCATGGTCGAACAAAGAAGTTGAGTTCATCTTCCCCTCTCACAGCACAATTGTCCGTTAAAGTAACGCAGTGCCGAATGGCAAAAAATGGCCTGGTCATTAAGGGGGCAAATCCTTCCGGTCCAGAACTGGTTAAAATGATAGAAAAGCTGAACTTAGACTTTAAAAATTGTGTGTAATTGTATGGATAATTGGTGATCTGATTCATTTACAATTATTTGTGCTTATGGCATATCCCTAATTTGCTCTTTAAATAATGAGTCATACAAAATAAAGGTTAAGATCCAATCTTTTAATAATTAAACCTGTAGAAATCCATCCAACGCGTTTCAGGAGTTACAGAATTCACCTTATTCTGGGCTAACATGTATAAAAGAAGATATCAATTTTACATCTAGTGCATCCAGTTCAACCAATCAACATTAATTAATACAAATAAGTATAAAATAATTACAAATAAAAAGTTGATGTTTAAAGCGGTTTATTTCTGGAAAGGAACAGACATTGATTAAAAATGAACACGCTAGATATAACTAAGTAATAAAGACCACAGAATAATTATTTGTTTGCTATGATATTCAGGCCCCATTCACACTATGACACGCGACAGTATAGGACAGCCCATTAATTGTCATTGGCCTTCCTATGTGTGACAAACACGCCAAAGTAGCACATGCAGCTTTTTGAACGCTGTGCTCTTTGTGTTGACTTTAAAACACATTAACCACTTCTGGACCGAAAGATTTTCCCCCTTAATGACCAGGCCATATTTTGCGATTCGGCATTTCGTTACTTTAGGGGACAATTGCGCGGTTGTGCGACGCTGTACCCCAAAAAAATTGACGTCCTTTTCTTCCCATAAACAGAGCTTTCTTTTGGTGGTATTTGATCACCTGTGCGATTTTTATTTTTTGCGCTATAAACAGAAAAATAGCGACAATTCTGAAAAAAACTAAATTTTTCACTTTCTGCTATAAAACATTCCCAAAAAAAAAATTAAAAAATCAAAATTTTTTAACATTTTAGGCCAATTTGTTTTCTGCTACATATTTTTGGTGCATGCCGGCAGCGGAGACTTCGATGCACAGGGCAGGCGGCTCCAATTGCCACCTGACACCCGCGATCGCTCCCCGCTGAGAGAGAAGGACGGTCGGTTGTTGTAAACACAGCTGACCATTCTTCACACTGGAATGATCACAGAGCTCCTGTGATCCTTATATAGAGGATCACAGGTCTCTATGGTCGTTCCATAAGCCCCGCCCCCATACAGTTAGAATCCCTCCCCTAGACTCACATTTAACCCATGAATCACCCACATTGTTAACCCCTTCCCTGCCAGTGTCATTATTACAGTAAAAGTGCATATTTATAGCACTGATTACTGTAGTAATGTCACTGGTCCCTCCAAAAGTGTCAAAAATGTCAGTTAGGGGTCCGATCTCTCTGCCGCAATGTCGCAGTCCCGCTAAAAATCGCTGATCGCCGCCATTACTAGTAAAAAAAAAAAACAATGAAAATGACATAAATCTTTCCTGTAGTTTGTAGACGTGATAACTTTTGCGCAAACCAATCAAAATACGCTTATTGTGATTATTTTTTTTTACCAAAAATATGTAGCAGAAAACAAATTGGCCTAAAATGTACCAGTAAAAAATAAATGAATAGATAAAAATGACACAAATCTTTCCCCTAGTTTGTAGACACAATAACTTTTGCACAAACCAATCAAAATACGCTTATTGGGATTTTTTTTTTTTTTTTTACCAAAAATATGTAGCAGAATACAAATTGGCCTAAAATGATGAAAAAATTTGATTTTTAAGTTTTTTTTTTTTATTGGGAATGTTATATAGCAGAAAGTGAAAAATATTGTTTTTTTTTTGTTTTTTTCAGAATTTTTTCTCTTAGCTTGTAGACGCGATAACTTTTGCACAAACCAATCAAAATACGCTTATTGGAATTTTTTTTACCAAATATATGTGGCAGAATACAAATTGGCCTAAAATGATGAAAAAAATTAGATTTTTTATTTTTTTTTTATTGGGAATGTTATATAGCAGAAAGTGAAAAATATTGGGGTTTTTTTTCAGAATTTTTGCTCTTTTTTTGTTTATAGCGCAAAAAGTAAAAATTGCACAGGTGATCAAATGCCACCAAGAGAAAGCTCCATTTGCGGGAAAAAAAGCACATACATTTTATTTGGGTACAGCCTTGCACGACCGCGCAATTGTTAGTTAAATTAACGAAGTGCCAGATTACGAACAATGGCTTGGTCATTAAGGGGGAAAATCTTCTGTTCGCTACGCTAGGCGTGAATGGGGCCTTACAGTAAGACTAAGCATATCTCATGTCTTCATGTCTGAAATAAATAAGCACGTCATTGTTTTCCGTGATTCAGCTCTTGAACCATTTGTTGCCCACACTGCTCCAGGACGATGGGACCAACTACTTCTGGTGGGCACTACAGCTCTCAGTCTGATGCTAGAACCCCCAACCTTCATCTACTTTCCCTTCTGATTCTCCTGTAACCAAACTCCCACACTTTCCATACCCTGGTAATACGGCCTGACGTTCTGTAGGCTGGCACGGTTCTCCAGCTTCTACGACTCGAGGCTCTGCCTGCACAATCCCTAAAAACCGCTTCTGTTTGACTTCATTACTTGGTGGTTAAAGTGCCAGGAGCTCCGGGCACACCGTGCGTCAGTCATCACATTCCTAATATTCTCCATAAAGGATGATTTATGATGTGCCTGGAGCTTTGCAAAGATAATATAAAGAAAATATTCTGCAAGTGTTTGATAAATATACGGAGAAGAACTCTGAGATTCAGCCCAAAAATTCTGCTGCCCCAAAGATTATTTTCTCAGGAAGATCAGAGAGTCGGAGTGCACAGGCATGGCGGTCTGGGAGCGTGCAGAACCTTAGACGTACCATAAAAATGTGCAGAAGGCGGCTGTTATCAATCTCTTGACAAAGACTATTTAACACAGTTAAAGTTATGCACAGTACACATATAACATCCTATACATTCAATTAAAGTATATGTCCACCAAAAATGTATTTTAGTTTTATTTTAATTAACTTTTTATGTTTGGATAGAGTGGAGAAGGATTAGAACAGTGGCAGCCCGTCCATTGGGGGCGCAGGGGCGCCGCCCCTCGTGTCCATGCCTCCGCCCCCCTAATCTACATGCAGGGCGCCGGACGCATGGATTCCAATGGGTTTTTTTTTTTTCTTTGAAGCACGTGATTAGAGCCAGAGGCACTAATAGGCTTCAAAAAAAGGTGGGCTTGGGGCGCAGAGCACTGCGCCTTGAGCCCACCCAGTTGTGTGACAATAGCGAATAAATATTCGTTATTGCCACACTGATTCTCTTCCGGGCCAATCAGGAAGCGGGTCCTAATACCACCAAAAGAAAGCTCTATTTGTGGGAAAAAAAGGACATCAATTATATTTGGATACAGCGTCGACCCGTTTCCTGACTGGTCGAAAGGAGAAGCCATGCTATTGGCCAAGGAGGAGGAGGGAGGAGACGCAGGAGAAGCCCACGGAGGAGACTGAGGTGGAAGCTGCCACCGCCGCTCCTGCCGCTGCCTGCCTAGGGTGAGTGAGCTGGCGACAGGGGGGGTGGTGATGTGTGCAGGCTGGAGCTGGTGTGGTTCGGGGGGGGAGGTTTGGTGTGGTCCCTCTGCCACCCCCCGGCCCATGGAGCACCAGCCGCCACTAGATTAGAACTGCTGTGAGGTTTTAATTGCTATCATGGGCCACTTCTAGGAAGATTTCCCCTCACTTCCTGTCCGGGTGACCATGGTTTTAGAAGACAGGAAGTAAGGGGAAATCTCCAACAGCTAAATAAAATTTTTTTTTTAGGTTTTCCGCAGTGCAGTACACATACTCTAAACCAGTCTTTTTCAACCAGGGTGCCCAGGCACCATGAGGTGCCTTGAGGTTTCTTCAGGTGTGCCTTGGCAAAATGCCTAAAAACTGCCCAAAAATGTATACAAGCCAGCAGGTGGATCAAGCCTGCCTTTTACAGTAGTTACACAAAGCCACAGGTTTTTATTGTGCACCATTACAACCTTCCAGCCTGTAAGATTCTGGTACCTTCGGTACCCTTCCAGCCCAATTCTTCCGCATATAGCTACCTGTCCCTTTAAATCTCGTGACATCATCACTAGGCGCCGCTCTGAGCGGCTATTTCAATCGCCGGTTTTCACTCACAAGGTGTTCGTGCAAACCGCTTGTTACACAGCCTTGTCTGACGCTGCCGAAGCCTCCAGCTATTTCCTGTATCTCGCTACGGATCCTGTATCTCGCTACCGATCCTTCTCCTCATTACCGGACCCCTCATCTCTCTAAAACCAACTAGTGATAAGTACCCCACAGGGGATTCCTTCCTATCAACTTACACTATCTACTCTTGTATACTAAAGACTGTTGCTATCTATGCATTACTATTTCTATCATCTGCACTGTTACATAGATTGCTAGCTCTTGAGTCTACTACCATCTATATCCTTGCGCTTAGTTAGCGATTCCTGTACACTTCATCTGCTGTCCCCTACCACCTGTTAATTGTACATGATTGCTAACCTATCTGCATACTATCTATCACCATCTACTAACACTCCTGAACATTACTATTGAGTGCCTATCATTGCTATCACTACTCACGCCTGTCCTTTCAGCACATCACCTCTATACTATCGTATACAACCTATCACTCCAGGAACATCTTATCTGAGTGCCTGTATATTTGCATGCTGAGGCAGGCTGGGCCACAATGATGAGTCTGGAGAGTTGGATATGGTGATTCAACACATCTCTGCACGACTACTGAGTGGAAATTCTGCAGCTGCAAATCCAGTTCACTAAACAAACGCCGGAGCGTTACACAGCCATCGCCGTCCCAACATCCAGATATGTCATCAGTGTTGATAAGAAGGGTGTTAATCGCATGCACAGCATCCTTGTTTGACCCTCTCCTGCCCCTCTCCTTTGACACCGGTGTCATATTAGCTGAGTGATCGAAAGAAACTGAGGGAGAGGAGAAACATTAGAATACTAGTCGGTACTAGTTGGTACTAGTTTTGCAAAAGTGTATTTGCTTTGGAAGAATAAATCACCTCTAATGTTGGGTGTCCTACGTGTGTCGATGCTGCTGCATTATGTAAAACTATTAGAATAGTTTTTTACATTTTATAATGGGGTGCCTTGAAAATGTCCAAAAATTTGAAGGGTGCTTTGACTGCAAAAAGGTTGAGAAACACTGCCCTAAACCAGCCTTTTTCGACCTTTTCAACACAAAGGAGTCCTTTAAATAACTTACCGGTCTCAGGGAACCCCTGCTAAAAATTACTATATCTACAACTCGTGTACTATATCTATAATTTTTTTTGTGGTTCCCAAAAAGTGAACCACAAAAAAAGTGCACAGGTTATACACATGGTCCTCCTAAAATGAGAAAGGACCCTACTCTGAACCCCATAGAGTGCAAAGCGCCTTACAGGGACTGCAGGGTCATTTTACCGAATGGGCACACTGGGCAGTTGCCAGGGGGACCCACTTGCCCGAGGAGCCCCACCTGCCCAGCGACCCAGCCCCAGCCAAGCATTAGCCCCGATTCTTATGTGCATCCCGCCGCCGAACTTAGCAGGTGGCTAGCGCCTGTCAGGCCACTTGGGCCGTGGAAGGGGGAGCCCACAACTGCAGGAATGCCTGTCCGCCTCCACAGGAACAGGGCACACACAGGACAGTCGAGTCTGACTCCAGGCCGTATGTGTGTTCACCGGACCCAGCCGACAAACTTGGAAGCTGTCATTAGCCTTGCACTTCTGTACCAATAAATATTGCCTTTTTTTGCATTTTTATTCTCGTGGGTGATTGTGTAGGCAGGGCCCCAGTGCACTGCATTGCCCGGGGCCCTTTAATGCTCTTAAGATGGCTCTGAGGGACTGGTGTACTCGTGATCTACTCTGCCAAGACCAGTCCCATTCTTCAAAGACCTGCCGATGGAAGGACCACCCAACTACTAGGTGTGGCTCCCGCAAAGGGAGACCTCATTGCAGGGGTAGAACCTGACCATGAGGCCACGTGCCCTCCCTAAAGGACATTCAGGGCAAGTCTGAGGACCTACACCCTACTAGTCCAAGTAAAGGGCATGTGCTGTGCAAAAAGTGTAAAAATACATTGCTTTTTTTAGTTGTCTAAGGGAAGGCTGGAACCCCATCAAATTTCTTTGCCCCATTTCTCTCATTTCCTGTCTGGTGATACCGTTGTCACTGTGACAATAAGTGAGAGAAATCCTCCCTAATGGAGTTTTTAGATACAAGTAAAAACCCAACAGGGGTTCTCCTCAATCTCTGCTCTATTTAAAAGTCAAAAGAAAAAGGTTTTGGCTGGGAATATACTTTAAAGCATTTGTTACCCCAAAACTTCATATTCCTGATACTTGGCTGCTGTACCATGTATGAAGCACCCTCCTAGGTAGGTGCTAGAGAGGGAATATAGTTTTTGGCTCTGTCTGCCTATCAGAAGAGCAGCAGGCAAATCTATATTGCTTTCTGCCTACCAGAGAGCAGGATCTGTGAGTTAGGTCTGCTCAGTGTACTCAGTGTGTGATTCATTGGGTCTAGATAGTGTTTTCACACTGGTCCAATAGGGAGGCAGGTTGGACAGTGGGGGGAAACCTGACCAATGGATACATAGGCCTTGTTACAGTCCCTGTGATTGGTAGAGACTGTCTGTCTCAGTGCATTCTGGGATACTGTATAAAAGCCAGGAGCACATGTGCTGCAGGGTCTTTGGCTGGTGAGCATTGTCCCGGAGGGAGGGTGGTGGCTGCCTCCTCCTCTGTAGCAGTGGCACGTGGTCACAAACTGTCGCCTGGGGACCAGAGGAAAGGAACTGAACCCAGAGATCCAGGAGAACTGACTGGAGGGGTAGAGACACTGGAGACCCTTGAAAAACAGTATCGTGAGTACAGGGGATTGTGTCTAGGGGTTTGACCTGAGGGGGGCCACCCCGGTGTAGGATAGTCAGAGGACGGGTGTCAGTCTGTGGAGTGAAAGGAAATACTAGGCAGGTATCCCGAAGATAATCTACCTAAACAAGTCGTCTGTACAGAGACTTGACCTAAATTCATCTAGTGGCAAGGTGAATCTGCAGCCGGGCCGCATCTTCGGACAGAAGTCCTCATCTATTGTGAATAGTTCAATTTGGAGTATCTCACTATTCCCTGCTCCAATCCCTATTTAAAATAAAACACCAAAAACAACTACATACCCCTTGACTGATCATTGACTGAGCCAAGATGTAAAGTGTTAATCTGTGAATGCCAGTGTTGCTAACGGTAACCCAGGGGGACCCGAGAGTGTATTATCCAGCAGTCCTCAAGGGGGCAGTGCTACATGAACTTGTATATGAAAGTATCCTGTTCTCTTTGTATTGCTTCCTTTGTGTGAAATCCCTGGTGTTTCTGCCAGTCCCTCTTCTTTCCTATTAAAAACTTACCACGCTAAGCAGGAGAGCACATCAGGGTCAGTTCTCTAGCTATGTTGGGAACTCCTCCAAGTATCAGACTTGTCCTGACACGCTCCTACTGCACAGCCATTCACTGGGAAGCTCAGTGTGCCACTGCTTCTCCTCCCCTAGCTCTTATGCAGCTGAGAACAGAGGGAATGTGATCAGTTATAAAAATATATATATATATATATTTTTTTTTTATATATCTATACAAAAATGTTTTGTCTTTCATTTCTATTTTAAACTGAAAGGGTTGTTTTACAAGGTGATCCTTTACAATCACTTTAAGGAGTAACTTCAAAATCATTTGGTGGACTGATCAATCTCTCTAGGAGGTGATAACTTCAAACTGAATTTAGCAGGGTCACTGAATTTCCTTCTATTTGACATTTCTATAGATTTCCCATGATCCTCTGCAGATAAGTAGAGCAGTCATTCTGTTCTGTAATTAGGGATGAGATTGGGGCTCACATTCCACCCAGACCCAGCCTTTTCACAGTCAGCTGAACTGCAGAACCAGCTGGTCCATATTGGCCAGTTTTTCTGCATGAATCCCCAGCTGCAGAAATGCAAACAAATGAATGGGGAACCCGAGTGACATCATTGACCATAATATGACCATATTTGACCAATTACATCACCCAGGATTCCCCAGCACATGTTTATATTCCTGCAACACCAGAAATCTGTCATTTTTTGACCATAGGGTGGTGAGTTAACATGATTGGGTGGCATCATGATTGAAGAGGAATTAGTGGATGCTATGGTTCATGACGATTGATGTAAATTGGATCACATTTTTGGACATTGTTTTTATCGAATGTATTTTTTTCTGTAATGTAAATAATGGACATGGTCACGGTGTTGATGTGTTGAATTACATTTAATTCTTAGTGGGAACGGGTAAGGGGTAATATTATGGCACTTTTCCACTGCAAGTACCGTCTCGGCTCTACTTGGCCCTGCTTGGCCCGTTTTGCTTTTCCACTGCTGGTACCGCATGGTACGGTGGTTCGGTACCGTACGGTATGGTTTGCTTTTCCACTAAAGTAGTACTAAAGTTAAGTGGGTGGGATAATAACGGGGTGGATGGGATTCTCTGACCAATCAGTGGCTAGTAGTGACTGCATGCAAAGGATTGTGGGATATGGTACCGGGTATGGTACCTCTTGGAACCACAATCGAGGTGGTACTGTTTTTGAGAGCAGTACCGTTCGGTTCCATGCAGTGGAAAAGCGCCGCCGTACCGAACCGAACCATTCCTACACCGTACCATGCGGTACCAGCAGTGGAAAAGCACAAAAGCGAGCCGAACCGTTCGGTTCCATGCAGTGGAAAAGCGCCTTTATACCCGTGTACTCATTCTCCTAGTTGGGGTTAGATATATCCGGGGGCCCACTTATCATAAAGAGGGCTTCCACATTCTTATCTGCCCCCCTCACACACAAATACACACACACACTAATCCCCACATCTTTTTTGTGGGATAAGATGTGGGAAAGATGCCATTGTCCCTCAACATTGAGACAAGGTGCCTTTCAAGAGAAGGAGCCTTTGCCACCTCCTTTGCATGGCACCCCCCTAATGTTAAAAGACATGTGGTCTGGTATGGTAAAGGCAGGGGGGAGGGGATGCTAATTCTCTCTCCTCCCTTTCCTGGTCACCAAGGCAATGCTTACCCGGATAAGGGACTGGGTGGACTTTTGGGGAGGAACCCCATGCCATGTTATTTCCTTTTTTTGCTTTAAAATAAATATGTACTGTCATTTTAAAGGACTACTTTCGTACTGTAGTACCAGATACCGTGTGCAGCTTGAAGGCAAGCTCCAAGCACATTATTTAGAGAATTTGACAATTTTTAATGTAGCCCTTTAACCACTTTACCACCGGAGGATTTTGCGGTCTTACGTCTGGGCCACTTTTTGCGATTCGGCACCGTGCGACTTTAACTGACAATTGCGTGGCCATGCAACGCCGTACCCAAACGAAATTTACGTCCTTTTTTTTTCCACAAACAAAGCTTTCTTTTGGTGGTATTTGATCACCTGTGCGATTTTTACTTTTTGCGCTATAAACAAAAAAAGAGCGACAACTTTGAAAAAATAATATTTTTCACATTTTTTTATATAAAATTCCCCCCCAAAAAAAATGTAAAAATCAAAATGTTTTATCATTTTAGGCCAATTTGTTTTCTGCTACATATTTTTGGTAAAAAAATCGCAATAAGCGTATTTTGATTGGTTTGCGCAAAAGTTATTGCGTTTACTAACTAAGGGAAAGATTTCTGTCGTTTTTGGTGGGTTTTTTTTTAACGAGTAATGGCGGCGATCTGCGATTCTTTTTGCAGGACTGCGACATTGCGGCGGACAGATCGGACCCTTGACTGACATTTTTGACACTTTTGGGGTTACCAGTGACATTACTACAGTAATCAGTGCTATAAATGTGTACTGTTACTGTAAAAATGACACTGGCAGGGAAGGGGTTAATTTTATTGGAGAGGGAGGGGTTAATGTATGCCTGGTGCTTACTGACGTGTGTGGGGGGAGGTGACTATGTGACACAAGGACAGATCGCAGGTTCAGCTATGCCGAACCCTGCAATCTGACCCTGCCTGTCACTTAGGAGATCCGCCCGCTTTGTTTACACAAGCGGGCGGATCTCCACACTCAATTCCCAGACGATCGGGGAAGAGCAGCGGCGATCGTCGCTGCTCCTCCCCTGGCCCGACTCCCGCTGTGACTGAATACAGCGGGAGCGAGCCTCCGGCGGCGCGCGCGCCGCCGAGAAGGGGAAGTGTCTGGTGACGTAGGCCTTGCCCAGCTTCCCATGCCTATTTTTTTTTAACAAAAGATTGCCTATTAGCCTTGAATTAGGCCAGAAAAAAAAGATAGTTTTGCCTCCCACTAGACTTTGATGGGCAGTAAGTTTGAAGCATGCAGGCTTCCTACATGGCTCACTGAACTTGGCTCAAACCAAACCTAGCCAGGGTTCTCTAAGAACTACATTTTTGAGAAAACAATGAGAGGAAAGCAACAGTGTAAATCATTTCTTTCTGAATGACCCGGGTGTGAAGAATTAAATTAGGCACACATACCGAGAAGCAGCAAACCTGGTTTGACTGGATGTGCCAGCTTTTGTCATGGATAGGTGGAGTTGGGAACTCAATTTTATGGTCAGCAAACACACAGGAGCAGGGAGTGAAAGGCCAGGTTACCTGTACCTCTATGAAGCTGGAGTATTTTTTATTGGTTACACATAAAAAGTGTTTGTGGAACCCTTGACCAGAGGTTTGAAAATATGTGGAGCTTGAGATCAAAGCTCATAAGACATTTCGCTATACACTAGGGCAGGGGTATCAAACCAAATTTCATCACGGGCTGCATCAGCATTATGGTTGCCCTCAAGGGGCCGGTTATATCTGTAGGATTAGATGTCCAGAGCACCCCACGCCCCCTTACACCCTTACATGAGATGTAAAAAGCCCCCCCTACCATCAGAAGTGAAGAGTTTTTCACCCTTCCTTACATCACAATGTACCCCCTTACCTTGTGCTGCTGCCAGGAAGAAAATGTGTGTGAATCTGGGTGAAGTTCAGGGTCTGGAGGAGAACTAGAGGAGGCCTGGAGTCAGCTTCCAGAGTCTGCTGAATGCTGAGACCAGGGGAGGGAGAGGCAAGGTGGTGTTGCGGCTGCACAGAGAGGTACAGAATCTGTAGGAGGAGTTCTGCCCTCCTCTCTGCTGCGGACTGCTGAGAAGAGGGGACGCAGGATCTAGCAAGGGAGTTCTGTCCTCTCTGCTGCCAACTACAGAGACAAGGTGGAGGCAGAGACAAGGGGGGTGCCGCAGTTGCAGAAGAGGTGCAAGGGCCACATGAAATGGCCTGGGGGGCCGCATTCGGCGCGGGCCTTGTGTTTGACACCTGTGCACTAGGGTATCCTCAAGGGTCCCCAAAAGAAGTCTGAAAGATCTAGAAAGCATGAGAAAGCCAGGCAACTAGCATGAGTCCAGTAGGTTTTTATTGAACATGATAACGAAGTAAAATTTAAAGCCAACATGTTTCGGGGAACCACACCTTCTCCAGCCTGACTAGTGGCCTAGAAAACTGAAATACATCATCAATGCGTGGGCTGCACTGATGCTGACATTCTAGCTACACTGTAACACCAAAACACCAAAAAGTGTAGGCCAACAGCTAGCTCACAGTAAAACAGGGCACCACAACTAGGATTAGGATCAGGACTTGTAAAAGTAGGCCAACGGCTCCAAATGAGAGCAGATAAAGCGTGATAGAGTCTAAGTATCAGTTCATATTCACCAGAGCTCATGATGGTGGAGATGGATTTCACTGCATGCTGACCCCAAGTTGCAATCCCCACGTTTAGCTACTGGGGGGCGATGGTATCAGGAAGTTTATCTAAAGCAGGAAGGTGCACTGCAGTGACAATCCAGAGGACAGAGCAGTTTGCAGACACCATATTGAAGGTAGAGGTCAGAGTGCAGGTCCAGCAGTGGACTTGGGTAACCAAGGATGAAGCCAAGGGTCAGGGCACTTAGCAGACTCCAATATTCAGGAACAAAGCCAGAGGTCAGTACATGGGAATCAATGGTAGAAGGTAGGCTTGTTAACAGGCAGTTATAGGGCTTTGCAGCTAGACTGCAAAAGTGTTTATTATGCAGTAAGCCAAAAGCTGATCTGAGTTAAAAATTAGGTTCACACTTGTGCGGGCCGCAGTTTGCATGGGCACGAGAGCCCATTCATTTGAAGGGGCTGCCAAGCCCCGCGACACACAGGAAAGAAGTCCCTGCACTATTATTGAAATAGCAGCTGGCATTGGAACTATGGTTCCCAAAACGGTTGTGATTTCCAGTGCGAGTGGTGTGCCATTAGTATTAATGGCACCCGCCTGAGAGCCACGCATTTCTCAGTCTGGTTGCGGCTGCAACGTGCTGTTATTGAGTTCTTGCCGAAGGAGAGGTGCAAGCTGTCGGACATCCACAGAAGGCTACAAAATGTTTATGGAGATGACATCATTGACAAGAGTCAAAAATGAGAAGACGTTCTTGTCAATGGTGTCATCTCCATAAACATTCTGTAGCCTTCTGTGGATGTCAGACAGTCTGCACCTGACTTTCGTCAAGAACTCAATAGCGGCACGTTACTTCTGTGTGGAATCCATTTTTTACCTGCAATTAAAAAGAAAAGAATGAAAAAGAGTTACTAAAGATAAAAAGTTACTCTACCAACATGTGAAATTTGCATGACCTATGTAAGTTAATAAAAAAGTTATGTCCACTTTTGCAATACTTTTGGTACAGTCCTCATATACTGTGCGTATATATACATATATATATTTATAATATTGTCAAAAATATTGGAACGTCTGCCTTTACACGCACGTGCACTAAAGATCGTATGCATGTAAAGTCAGGCATTCCAATACTTTTGGGGATACAATATATGTATATATACAGTGAGTACACCCCTCACATTTTTGTAAATATTTTATTATACCTTTTCATGTGACAACACTGAAGAAATGACACTTTGCTTCAATGTAAAGTAGTGAGTGTACAGCTTGTATAACAGTGTAAATTTGCTGTCCCCTCAAAATAACTCAACACACAGCCATTAATGTCTAAACCACTGGCAAAAAAAGTGAATACACCCCTAAATTAAACTGTCCAAATTGGGCCCAATTAGCCATTTTCCCTCCCCGGTGTCATGTGACTCGTTAGTGTTACAAGGTCTTAGGTGGGAATGGGGAGCAGGTGTGTTAAATTTGGTGTTATCGCTCTCACTCTCTCATACTGGTCACTGGAAGTTCAACATGGCACCTCATGGAAAATAACTCTCTGAGGATCTGAAAAAAAGAATTGTTGCTCAACATAAAAATTACCTAGGCTATAAGAAGATTGCCAAGACCCTGAAACTGAGCTGCAGCACAGTGGCCAAGACCACACAGCTGTTTAACAGGACAAGTTCCACTCAAAAAACAGGCCTCGCCATGGTCGACCAAAGAGGTTGAGTGCACGTTGCTCAGCGTCATATCTAGAGGTTGTCTTTGGGAAATAGATGTATGAGTGCTGCCAGCATTGCTGCAGAGGTTGAAGGGGTGGGGGGTCAGCCTGTCAGTGCTCAGACCATACGCAGCACACTGCATCAAGTTGCTCTGCATAGCTTTCGCCCCAGAAGGAAGCCTCTTCTAAAGATGATGCACAAGAAAGCCTGCAAACAGTTTGCTGAAGACAAGCAGACTAAGGACATGGATTACTGGAACCATGTCCTGTGGTCTGATGAGACCAAGATAAACTTTTTTGGTTTACTTACTTTCAATAGATTTTTATTGAAGTTTCAAAACAGAACATACAAGACAAATTGTGGTACAGAAAATGCTGGAGGAAAACATTTCACAGAACACGAACATCATATATTTGGGGGGAGTACCGCGCTTTAAAGGTGCCTCATGCAAAATTAATTAAAACATATAAATATATATGTGAAAGGTGTCTTAGTGCTTCTCAGTGTAATATTCACAAAATGTGCATCAAAACATAATAAATAAAGTGAACTTCTATCAAATATAAATCCTTCAATCCATAAACAATTAGCTGGTTAAAATTGCTGAATAAATATACTTTTTCATAAATCAACAATGCATATATAATTTCTTAATAAAATATAATAAAGTGCCAAATTGTAAAAACTTCCTAATACGTGACCATCTAATAAAATTATTTTGTGCTGTTAAGTGGGTGAGTTGGATTAAGAAGATTTGTTTGATCACTATATACTGTATTTATGTATTTATTCAAGGACATTTTAGCACTTTATATTTAAATCACCCACTTAACAGCACAAAATAATTTTATTAGATGGTCACGTATTAGGAAGTTTTTACAATTTGGCACTTTATTATATTTTATTAAGAAATTATATATGCATTGTTGATTTATGAAAAAGTATATTTATTCAGCAATTTTAACCACCTAATTGTTTATGGATTGAAGGATTTATATTTGATAGAAGTTCACTTTATTTATTATGTTTTGATGCACATTTTGTGAATATTACACTGAGAAGCACTAAGACACCTTTCACATATATATTTATATGTTTTAATTAATTTTGCATGAGGCACCTTTAAAGCGCGGTACTCCCCCCAAATATAAGTATCTGTATTGTGTAGGTTACCAATAATAGTACCTGCAGCATTAAAGGAGATAATTCAGGTAAATAATAAAGACAGCGCGAGAATTTTACCAACCCCCCTTAGAACACGAACATCGATGGTGTCAAGCATGTGTGGCAGCAACCAGGTGAGGATTACAAAAACAAGTGTGTCTTGCCTACAGTCAAGGTGGTGGGAGTGTCATGGTCTGGGGCTGTGTGAGTGCTGTTGGCACTGGGGAGCTACAGTTCATAGAGGGAACCATGAATTCCAACATGTACTGTGACATACTGAAGCAGAGCATGATCCCCTCCCTTTGGAGACTGGGCCACAGGGCAGTATTCCAACATGATACCGACCCCAAACACCCCTCCAAGGCAACCACTGCCTTGCTAAAGAAGCTGAGGGTAAAGGTGATGGACTGGCCAAGCATGTCTCCAGACCTAAACCCTATTGAGCATCTGTGGGGCATCCTCAAATAAAAGGTGGAGGAGCGCAAGATATCTGACATCCACCAGCTCTGTGATGTCTTCATGGAGAAGTAGAAGAGGACTCCAGTGACAACCTGTGAAGCTCTGGTGAACTCCATGCCCAAGAGGGTTAAGACAGTGCTGGAAAATATTGGTGGCCACACAAAATATTGACACTATTGCTTAATTGCATTAATGGCTGTGTGTTGAGTTATTTTGAGGGGACAGCAAATTTACACTGTTATACAAGCTGTACACTCACTACTTTACATTGTAGCAAAGTGTCATTTCTTCAGTGTTGTCACATGACAAGATATAATAAAATATTTACAAAAATTGTGAGGGGTGTACTCACTTTTGTGAGATAGTGTGTGTGTGTGTATTGTTCAGTCATGTCCAAACTTTGACAATTGTATGAGCCAGTTCTCTGGACACCATGAGAATGTTTCTACAGAATGTCTTGGCAATTTTCTTACAAGATAGGTAGCTGAGTCTTTTCTCAATTATTCAGCTTGGGACCAGCATACAAAATGCAACATGTGCATAGGAAGTTTGTACACACATACTGCACTAGGGCTAATTTTGACAGAAGCCAGTTAACCTATCACCATGTCTTAGGAGTGTTGATGGAGTACTCATAGGAAACCCATGTAAGCATAGAGAGAACAGGCAGACTCCATGCAGAGAATGTCCTGACTGCATAGGTGTGCGCAGCCTATTGCATTAGGGTGTGCACCCCAAAGTTTAAATACACATGCATGTGTTTGTCTACATGTACATGGCCCGATACATTACTCTCCCTGCTGGCAAAGTGAAATAGAAGTGTGTGGCACTTCTCTTATGGCAGAGCAGGTCCGAGGGAGATCTTTCCCATCTCCTCACTGGCAAACAGAGCGATAATGCTAATGTGCCCTAGGTGATTAGGGTGTGCCCAGGCACACCCGGCACACCCTGTGCGCACGCCTATGCCTGACTGAGAATACAACCAAGGACCCCATTGCGTCTTGCTGGTACCTATGTTTATATTATACTATATTCGTGTACATGACTCAAAATATAATATATTTCAGCTCATGTATAACCTAAACCTGGCAATTCTATTATGCCACTTAAAAATATATTTATAAGAACATTGAGCAATATATGTAATCTTATCGCTGTGTTCTCTTTTCTGCAGGTACAACGTAAAGGTATAAAACATAATAGAAATGATCACTCATTAATATTTATGATGCCACATACATATGATGAATCAGGCAATGCACAACCATGCTCCCATCCTTGGTGAGTCATGTCTATGCCCACTAACGTGGGGAACATCTTTGGGGAATCAACTGAAAAGTTCACAGCTGTCATGTGGAAGTAGAAACAAAACATAAAGAAAATGTGTGCAGGCACCAGGCATAATTTAAAAACCCTTCAGTGGAGTGAGTAGGTCTTTCAAACAATGCCTATTCAAGCAAAGTCCACCCAACCCCACCTGACCCTGTATACTCACCTAGCCAGCAACCTCTTGCCACTCCTTTCTCCTATCAAACCCACATTAGCATGAGTGGTGTTGGTGACAAAGAGAAGTGGTAACTTTACTTCCTTGTCATGTGGTAGTGATCAGACCTAGTGATTGGCTGCTAGACCAAAGCACTATCAAAGAGACAAAGGTCCCAGCACTGTCGCCCGAGGATAGGAAGTGTGACAAAATTACAAAACACCCCACAGTCCATTAGGCTAGGCTTACATCTATCCAGGTCGTGGTTGATGAGTTTTTTTCGGGGCATTTTGCAGTGTGTTTTGCTTTTTTTTTTTTTTTTACTAATAGAAAAGTATGACAGTTCTGTTCATGTTGTGTGACTTTGATGTGACTTTACACACTCTGGCACTCAAGTAGCATCAAAGTCGCATCAAAGTAGTGCAGGAACATTTATGTGTCCAAAGTCGCATGTTAGGGTTGGGGTTAAGGGCTAGGGTTAGGCTTAAATGTTAGGGTTAGGGTTAAATGTTAGGGTAAGGGCTAGGTTAGTGTTAAATGTTAGCGTTAGGGTTAAATGTTAGGGTAAGGGGTAGGGTTAGGGTTAAATGTTAGGTTAATGTCTAGGGTTAGGGTTAAAGGTTAGGGCAAGGTCTAGGGTTAGGGTTAAAGGTTAGGGTAAGGTCTAGGGTTAGGGTTAAAGGTTAGGGTAAGGTCTAGGGTTAGGGTTAAAGGTTAGGGTAAGGTCTAGGGTTAGGGTTAAATGTTAGGGTAAGGTCTAGGGTTAGGGTTAAATGTTAGGGTAAGGTCTAGGGTTAGGGTTAAATGTTAGGGTGAAAGTTAAGGATAGGGTTAGCAGTAATCATTGGGGTTGGGTTTAGAGGTAGTCAGGTAGTTAGGGTTAAGGGAAGCGGTAATCGTTAGGGATAACATTCTAACCCTAACAATTACTGCTAACCTTAACCAAAGCCCTTAACCCTAGCCCCTAACACTAACAATTAACCCTAACCCTAGCCCTTAACCCTAACGCTAACATTTAACCCTAACCCTAGCCCTTAATCCTAACCCTAGCCCTTAACCTAACAATTCCCCTAGCATGTGACTTTGGACACAAGGTTCCTGCACTACTTTGATGCAACTTGGGTGCCAGAGAATGCAAAGTCCCCTCAAAGTCCCATCTAAGTTGCACTTCATGAACAGAACTGTCATACTTTCGTATTAGAAAAAAAAAAAAAATACAAAACGCATAAGAAACAGGCCAAAAACACATGAAAATTGCAACACTTTCATTTTTGGTGTGGGTCCATTGAAGTCTATTACACGCAAAATGCGATCTGCTGAGGGACAGTTGACAAGGTAGGATGTACTTAAAGAAAGTTGGTATCTAATGGGCTTTGTTGAGTAGGAAAGGTCTGGAAAAAGCTAGTTGGTGGTCTGTTCGGCTGTTAATGTATGTTTAGTGTGGGTCGGAGTCATCTGGTTTAATGAACATCAAATTGCTTTATATCACCGGAAATATTTTTTTGTGGCTTTAAATTGCAACTTCTTCAATTCCGGATAATATACAATTTTTTTTTTTTCGTTGCTGTATGAGTGGATGTGTGGACTGGGGAGGTAATAATATCAGTATATCACCCTGAGTGGAAGAAGTGGCAATTTAAAGACATGAAACACGTATTCTGGTAAAATAAAGCAATTTGATGTTGTTTAAACCACATGACTCTGACCCATCCTCTAACAATGTTTGCCGATGGAACCGTGGTGGCCTTTTCCTAGACCTTTCCAACTCAACAAGGCCCTTTAGTTGCCAATTGCCTACAGGTACATTCTGCCGGTCACCAACAGTTGATATCTAAAGTGCCTTTTTGAGTAGGAAAGGTCTAGAAAAAGCCCATTCGATGGTCTCATATGTTAAAGGGAGCTTCGGAATGATTGGACCACCAATGGCCTTTTTTTAGACCTTTCCTACTTAACAAATTCAACACCCGCCTGAAACCTCCATAGAGGTTCCAGTATTGAGACCTTCATGGCATCGAGAGCAATGTCTATGATTCTGCATGGAGAAAGGGTTTGACTCAACCTGCACCTAAGGGAAGGTTGCATGTCTCTACCTCACAGGGCTGCCTCTACAGAGCTAAATTATTTTTCTTTTTTGTTCTATGGCCAGACCCGCTAAGTGAATCACCATATTTGAAGGCCCTGATACTCAACCTGTTGCCCAAAGGCCACATGTGACCCTTCGATGTTTAAAGCATTGTCCTTGAGCCCCCAGCAGTCAGTAAAAGGAGCAAAGGGGTTTTTAATAGTAAAAAAGTCTAGTAGCTTCATGTAACATGTCCTTAAGCCTCGTACACACGCACCGATTGTTGGCCGACCGATCGGCCGTCTTTTGTCCAGTGTTGTTGTGTTGGTTGAAATGTGCTCTAGACTGCACACAAATTTTTTTGGCCAACAACAACCAACTTCAGAAGTGATGTCATGTGCTGGTTTACTTTCCGTGTGTTTTTTCTTCTCTGAGCATGCCCAGTCTTGCTCATCTGATTTATGTCTGCCGAAATCTGTACTGACTGACGAACAATCGGCCGTTCTATTGACGGCCAACAAAAATTTTATAGCATGCACACCAGATTTTGTTCGGCCGAAAAGTCGCAGTCGGTTGTCGGAAGCATCATACTAACAAGCCGACAATCGGCCGATCGGACGTTGGTCGAAAATTTACGGCCAACAATCAGTGTGTGTGAACGGGCCTTTAGTCTCTGACTGTCTCCTATAGCATGACTTCCGTCTCCAACCACTCCTAAAGAACAATCTATGACCATTTCTTCGGTCCGTGACAGTTTTCTGTAGCATTATATGCAATAAATATCATATGTGGCCCTTTGGAGACATTTGGGGGGGGGGATGCAGTTAGGGCCCCCTTTACCTTGCAAGTTGACAACAACTGCTATGAGGGCTCTCCCATATCCCTCTTTTCTTCTGGACCCCCCTGAATTGCTTAAGGGGCTGATAGCTGGTCCTTTGTGACCCAACATCCATGCACCACAACATCTTAAATTATAACTAAGAGCCGGTTCACATTAGCGCGACACGACTCCTTACTACTTTGGGGCGACTTGTGCATTACATTGCACCACGACTTCGGAGCGACTTGCAGGGACTTCACATAATGGAAGTCTATGCAAGTCGCTCCGAAATAGTACAGGACCCTTTTTCTAAGTCGGAGCGACTCGTGTCGCTCCTATTAGAACGGGTCCTGTAGCGGTCAATGGACCGCGAGGGAGCGCGAATTGTCAGGCTCATAAGTCGCCTGACAAGTCGCGCTAATGTGAACCGGCTCTTATAGTCTGTTCCAGTACAGACAATGGAGATGGGCCCATTGCAATGCTTATCAATGTCAATTGTAGGGTTGGGATGGGGGGGGGGGGGGGACTGAGACCTTGCAAAGGGCCCCATTTTTCCTCTTCCAATTTTCTACTTTGTAAGCAGAGTTGAATTGCTTACACATTTTTTTCAGCCTTCCCTAAAAAACTTTAGCTCTGGGGCACCACAAACAGTCCTTATTTTGGGCACATCGATCGGCAAGGCTGCACGGTGAGGTAGAGAGGCCGCAATATCATCCATTTATCCGTTTCTGCTTCAGAATCAGCTGGAATGTACTTATCTGATTCCCCCCACCCCCCACAAATCTCCCCCCTAGAAATGGAATCTCATGGCAAAGCATGCACAGGTAAAATTGATTTAGGTGATATTGATTTTTATGAGAGTCTTTTTTCTCAGACTGACAAGAAATACCCAGTGTCGGACCTGACATCTATTAGAGGAGCGCTGCGGCTCAGACGCGAAGCTGAATACAGATGACAGAGCGGAGTGGGGGTGGGGGGAGAGGGGGGGTGCAACATAGATTTCCAATGAGACACCTACGTGTGCGCCACCGCGATGTCAACCCATCCGGGCCCGAAAAAAAGAAATAGTATCTGCGCTTAAAAAGAGTGAATGTATTATCTAAGCGGAGCAAGAAACGGAATTACTGCTACCATTGTTGTGTGAGAGTGCGTCTGTGTGTGTGTGTATGCGTATCCAAAAATGTATTACAAAACACTTTTATTGGTAAATGATTTTTATCTTTAAGATATAAAGAGGGAGGAAGAGAGGAGAAAGATGTGCAGAGAGAACGAACGACCGCTCAAAAAATGGTGCAAATTTCAAGAAAAATAAAGATTGCAGAAAATCATTGGAACAAAATAGAGCAAAAAAATATAAAGAGGGGCAAAATTTAAACGGGGACTATAAATGAAATATATATATATATATATACACATACACAGTATATATATATATATATATATATATATATATATATACATACATATATATATATATATATATATATATATATATATATATATATATATATATATATATATATACAGTGGGTACGGAAAGTATTCAGACCCCCTTAAATTTTTCACTCTTTGTTATATTGCAGCCATTTGCTAAAATCATTTAAGTTCATTCTTCTTCCTCATGAATGTACACATAGCACCCCATACTGACAGAAAAACACAGAATTGTTGACATTGTTGCAGATTTATTAAAAAAGAAAAACTGAAATATCACATGGTCCTAAGTATTCAGACCCTTTGCTCAGTATTTAGTAGAAGCCCCCTTTTGATCTAATACAGCCAGGAGTCTTTTTGGGAAAGATGCAACAAGTCTTTCACACCTGGATTTGGGGATCCTCTGCCATTCCTCCTTGCAGATCCTCTCCAGTTCTGTCAGGTTGGATGGTAAACGTTGGTGGACAGACATTTTTAGGTCTCTCCAGAGATGCTCAATTGGGTTTAAGTCAGGGCTCTGGCTGGGCCATTCAAGAACAGTCACGGAGTTGTTGTGAAGCCACTCCATTATTTTAGCTGTGTGCTTAGGGTCATTGTCTTGTTGGAAGGTAAACCTTCAGCCCAGTCTGAGGTCCAGAGCACTCTGGAGAAGGTTTTTGTCCAGGATATCCCTGTACTTGGCCGCATTCATCTTTCCCTCGATTGCAACCAGTCGTCCTATCCCTGCAGCTGAAAAACACCCCCACAGCATGATGCTGCCACCACCATGCTTCACTGTTGGGACTGTATTGGACAGGTGATGAGCAGTGCCTGGTTTTCTCCACACATACCGCTTAGAATTAAGGCCAAAAAGTTCTATTTTGGTCTCATCAGACCAGAGAATCTTATTTCTCACCATCTTGGAGTCCTTCAGGTGTTTTTTTAGCAAACTCCATGCGGGCTTTCATGTGTCTTACACTGAGGAGAGGCTTCCGTCGGGCCACTCTGCCATAAAGCCCCGACTGGTGGAGGGCTGCAGTGATGGTTGACTTTCTACAACTTTCTCCCATCTCCTGACTGCATCTCTGGAGCTCAGCCACAGTGATCTTTGGGTTCTTCTTTACCTCTCTCACCAAGGCTCTTCTCCCCCGATAGCTCAGTTTGGCCAGACGGCCAGCTCTAGGAAGGGTTCTGGTCGTCCCAAACGTCTTCCATTTGAGGATTATGGAGGCCACTGTGCTCTTAGGAACCTTAAGTGCAGCAGAAATCTTTTTGTAACCTTGGCCAGATCTGTGCCTTGCCACAATTCTGTCTCTGAGCTCTTCAGGCAGTTCCTTTGACCTCATGATTCTCATTTGCTCTGACATGCATTGTGATCTGGAAGGTCTTATATAGACAGGTGTGTGGCTTTCCTAATCAAGTCCAATCAGTATAATCAAACACAGCTGGACTCAAATTAAGGTGTAGAACCATCTCAAGGATGATCAGAAGAAATGGAAAGCACCTGAGTTAAATATATGAGTGTCACAGCAAAGGGTCTGAATACTTAGGAGCATGTGATATTTCAGTTTTTCTTTTTTAATAAATCTGCAACAATGTCAACAATTCTGTGTTTTTCTGTCAGTATGGGGTGCTATGTGTACATTCATGAGGAAGAATGAACTTAAATGATTTTAGCAAATGGCTGCAATATAACAAAGAGTGAAAAATTTAAGGGGGTCTGAATACTTTCCGTACCTACTGTATATATACATATTTATATATATATATATATATATATATATATATATATATATATATATATATATATACTGTATATATACTGTATATATACACACACATATACAGTAAATATATATATCTATATATACATATAGCTGTAAAATACATATATGACACAGGCAGCATAGCAACGTATAGTACACACAGCACACATATACGCACACATACAGTGTACACCTAAACACAATTGCACATACACATAAAAGGCACACAAATATGCCATATGCACAGACGCACACACACAGGACTCATGTACACACACAAACACAGATACAGAACACATACACGAATACAGAGTACACACATATATATAAAGATGACACACTTATACACACAGACATACACATACCCACACACAGAGAATACATATACACATGTGGCCTATATATATATGTATATACTCACCAGTGGCGGCTGGTGCTCCATGGGCCAGGGGGCGGCAGACAAACCGCACCATACCAGGCCCCCCCCCAGGCCACACCAGGCCACACCAGGCCACACACCATACCAAACCCCCCCCCCCATCGCCAGCTCACTCACCCTGCTTGGATATGTGGAGGGAGGGCAGGCAGCAGGCTTCTTCCCCCTCAGTCTTCTGCATCTCCTCCCTCCTCCTTCATGGCTAATGCCATGGCTTCTCCTTTTCGGCTAATCTGGAAATGGGGCCCACTTCCTGATTGGCTAGGAGGAGGATCTGTGTGACAATAGCGAATATTCATTCGCTATTGTCACACAACTGGGTGGGCTCAGGGCGGAGTGCTCTGTGCCCCGAGCCCACCCTTTTTTTTAGCCTATTAGAGCCTTTTGCTCTAATCACATGCTAGAAAAAAAAAAAAGCCTTATTGAACTCCATGCATCCGGCGCCCTGCATGTAGATTAGGGGGCTGGAGGCATGGATGGGGGGGCGGCGCCCCTGCGCTCCCAATGCACCAGCCGCCACTGATACTCACATATATATACACCCAGAAGACACATACACACACCCACCCACACAGGGCCCATGCACATACACGTTTACACACACACATATATAGAGCACACACACATACAGGGCCCATGCACACACACATATACACATACATGCACATACCACACGCATACACATAGGGGTTGATTTACTAAATGCAAATAGACTGTGCACTTTGCAAAGTGCAGTTGCTCCAGAGTTTAGTAAATGAGGGGAAGCTCTACTGACTTCCATCATCCAATTATGCGCAAGCAAAAATGCCTTTTTTTTTCCTTGCATGTGATTGGGTATTCTTTGCAAAGTGAAGATTTGCCTCATTTACTAAGCTCTGGGGCAACTGCACTTGCAAAATGCCCAGTTTATTTGTCTTTAGTAAATCAACTCCCATAGACACACACACATGACCCATGCACACACACACATGTGCACATAGGCATACAATCCATATATACACACACACATTCGTGAACAGGCACAGAGCACACATATATACAAAAGCGCACACACACGTAGGGCCCATTCACACACACACTCACACACAGGCACAGAGCACACATAGATACACACACAAACACACGACCCATGCACACATACACATACACATGTGACTCATACACACATACACACACACACATACACATGCACACATGACCCATGCATACACAGAGCACACATATATACACATGACCTATGCACACACACACACATGTACACACATACACACATGACCCATGCACACACAAATACACACATGACCCATGCACACACAGAGCACATATATATACACATGACCCATGCACACACACACATGACTCATTCACACACACACACACACATGACCCATGCACACACGCACACACACACACATGACCCATGCACACACAGAGCACACATATATACACACATGACCCATGCACACACACATACACACATGACCCATGCACGCACACACCCACACTTATACACACATGACCCATGCACGCACACACACTTATACACACATGAACCATGCACGCACAAGCACAGAGCACACCTATATACACATGCACACACACATATACACAGACATATACACACACAAGCACACACACACAGACACAGAGCAGACATACACACACACACATACACACAGGGCCCATGTACACACAAATGCACAGAGCACACATATATACACACGCACACACGCAGGGCCCATGCACACACAAATGCACAGAGCACACATATATATACACACACACACACAGGGCCCATGCACACACAAATGCACAGAGCACACATATATACACACACACACACATATACACAGACATATACGCACACAAGCACACACACACAGACACAGAGCAGACACACACACACACATACACACAGCGCCCATGCACACACAAATGCATAGAGCACACATATATTATGCACACACACACACACAGGGCCCATGCACACACACATTTACACACAGTGCTCTCGGTCTCTCTTGTTCATTTGAATAGCTTTCAAGGTAGGAAAATGGAAATGTAGAGCTTTGCCCTCTATTCCTGCAGCAGCGTCCTGGCAACAGAGCAATTTTCTATCATCAGGGATAAATGGCATTGAACAGTACATTCTGATAAAAAGGAGAGAAAGGGAGGAAAAAAAGAGCCTTAGCCCGAGAAGCCCATGATTGCTGCCCTTCCTGTCTGTCATCCCTTTTACAAAATCCTCTCCTCCAAATCTGAGCCGCATGCTGTCACAGCTAATAACGTCTTCTGCCGACAAGAGGGGGGAAGCAGCCTCGCCGCACAATGTTCCCATTTATTAAATAGAGTGCTTATTCAAAAATTGCAAATATCTTTGTTTGGTTCACTGCAAATTAAAACCAAGATCTAGGAAGTTACATGATGCAGCAATTATCAGTGTCACAGCCCGGCTTCTACACAGAACGTGCGTCCATTGGAGCGGCTAGCCAGTGTCTGTGCTGAGGACAGAAATAACATGGGCCGAATGTGGGTGATGGCCGCCTCTGCCCGGCCTGTGCACCATTCCCTTTCCCCCTTCTTCCTTCCATGCTCTCATCTCCCTCTCTCACATTAATCCTTCTCTTCTGCCTCCTCCCTGCTTCTTCCATCTAATGCCTTCTACACCCCTCTCTTCTTTCTCTCTTTTCTTTATCTTTCCTTCTTTCTGTCTCTCTCTCCTTCTCTCTCTATGTCTATCCAATCCTATACTATCCACCCTTTCCCCCATTCTTCTCTCTCTGTCTATCCTATCATATCCTATCCTATCATATCCTATCCTATCCTTTCCCATTCTATCCTATCCACCCTTTCCCCCATTCTTCTCTCTCTGTCTATCCTATCCTATCCTATCCTATCCTTTCCCATTCTATCCTATCCTATCCTATCATATCCTATCCTATCCTATCTATCCACCCTTTCCCCCATTCTTCTCTCTCTCTCTCTCTCTCTCTCTCTCTCTCTCTCTGTCTATCCTATCCTATCCCATTCTATCCTATCCTATCCTTTCCCATCCTATCCTATCCTATCCTATCCTATCCACCCTTTCCCCCATTCTTCTCTCTCTGTCTAACCTATCCTATCCTATCCTATCTATCCACCCTTTCCCCCATTCTTCTCTTTCTTCCTATATTTCTTGTACTCCGTTCCCCTTTCTCTATGCCCATCCATTTTCCTTTGTTCCATTTTCCTCTTTCTCTCCTTCTCCATGTTCCCCTTTTCATTCTCTCCTCCTTTCTTTTGTCTTTATTTGTCCCCACTTCAACTCTCTTCTTTTTCTCCTCTCTCCTTCCTCCACTTTCATTCTCCCCCCTTTAATTTTACTTTCTCTTTTTCTCTCTTCCATTTGATCCTCTTTGTTTCTCTTCTCTCTTGTCCCAGTTTCCATTCTCTCCTCTCTATTTCTCGTTTTCTTTCTTTTCTCTGCTTTCAGTCTTTTTCTATAGTTCTCTTCTCTGATTTCCCCACTTCCATTCTCTCCTTTGCATTTTTTCTTTTCCCCACTTGTATTCCCTACTCTTTATTTCTCCTCTCACTTGCCCCCCCCCCCCCTTTTTTTATCTTTACTCTCTTCATTCTCTTTTCTCTCTTTCCCCCACTTTTATTCTTTCTTCTCTATTTCTTCTCCCTCTTGACCCTGCTTCATTCATTCTCTCTCTTTATTCCTCTCTCCTTCCCCCACTTTCATTCCCTCCTCTCTATTTCTCCTCTCCCTTTTCCCGACTTTTATTCTTTCCTCTCAATTTCTCCTCTCTCCTTTCCTCACTTTCATTTTCCTCTCTCTATTTCTCCTCTCTTTTTTTCTTCTCTTTCATTCTCTCCTATCTATTTCTCCTCTGTCTTTCAACTGCTTTCATTCTCTCATCCTTATTTCTCCTCTCTCTTTCCCCACTTTCATTATATTCTCTAAATTTCTCCTGTATCCTTGCCTAACTTTCATTCTCCCATTTCTCCTTCTCCTCTCTTTTTTCTCCTCTTTCATTCTCTCCTCTTTATTTCTTTCTCTCTCTTCTTTTTTTTCCACTTTCCTTTCCCTGCTTTCATTTTATCCTCTGGATTGCTCCTGTCAACCTTCCTCACTTTCATTCCCCCTCCCCCCTCTATTTCTCCTCCCTTTTTTTTTCTCCTCTTTCATTCTCTCGTACTTATTTCTCCTCTGTCTTTCAACTGCTTTCATCCTCTCATCCTAATTTCTCCTCTCTATTTTCCTCACTTTCATTCTCTTCTCTCAATTTCTCCTCTATCCTTGCCTCAATTTAATTCTCCCCTTTCTATTTCTCCGCTCCTTTTTCTCCTCTTTCATTCTCTCCTATCTATTTATTCTCTGTCTTTAACTGCTTTCATTCTCTCCTATCTATTTCTCCTCCGTCTTTTAACTGCTTTCATTCTCTCATCCTAATTTCTCCTCTCTGTTCTCCCCACTTTCATTCTCTCCTCTCTATTTCTCCTCTCCCCTTTCTTGACTTTCATTCTCTCCTCTCAATTTCTCTTCTCTCCCTTCCTCACTTTAATTTTCCTCTCTCTATTTCTCCTATCTTTTTTCTCCTCTTTCATTCTCTCCTATCTATTTGTCCTCTGTCTTTCAACTGCTTTCATTCTCTCATCCTAATTTCTCCTCTCTCTTTCCCCCACTTTCATTCTATTCTATAAATTTCTCCTGTATCCTTGCCTAACTTTCATTCTCCCCTTTCTCCTTCTCCTCTCTTTTTTCTCCTCTTTCATTCTCTCCTATCTATTTCTCCTCTATGTTTTAACAGCTTTCATTCTCTCATCCTAAGTCCTCCTCTCTGTTCTCCCCACTTTCATTCTCTCCTCTCTATTTCTCCTCTCCTTTTTCTTGACTTTCATTCTCTCCTCTCAATTTCTCCTCTCTCTGTTCCTCACTTTCATTTTCTCCTCTCTTTTTTCTCCTTTTTCATTCTCTTCTCTCTATTTTTCCTCTCTCTTTCAACCGCTTTTATTCTCTCCTCTTTATTTCTCCTCTTTATTTCTTTCTCTCTCTTCTTTTTTTCAACTTTCCTTTCCCTGCTTTCATTCTATCCTCGCAATTGCTCCTGTCAACCTTCCTCACTTTCAACCCCCCCCCCTCTATTTCTCCTCCCTTTTTTTCTCCTCTTTCATTCTCTCCTACTTATTTCTCCTCTGTCTTTCAACTGCTTTCATCCTCTCATCCTTATTTCTCCTCTCTCTTTCCCCCACTTTCATTCTCTCCTCTTAATTTCTCCTCTATCCTTGCCTCAATTTAATTCTCCCCTTTCTATTTCTCCCCTCCTTTTTCTCCTCTTTCATTCTCTCCTTTCTATTACTCCTCTCCTTTTTCTCCTCTTTCATTCTCTCCTATCTATTTCTCCTCTGTCTTTTAACTGCTTTCATTCTCTTATCTTAATTTCTCCTCTCTCTTCTCCCCACTTTCATTCTCTCCTCTCAATTTCCCCTCTCTCTTTTCCTCACTTCATTTTCTCCTCTCTATTTCCCCTCTCTTTTTTCTCCTCTTTCATTCTCTTCTCTCTATTTCTCCTCTCTCTTTCAACCACTTTCATTCTCTCATCTTTAATTCTCCTCTCTCTTGTCCCTTCTTTCATTCTCTCTCTTCTTTTTTTTTTCGCTTTCCTTTCCCTGCTTTCATTCTATCCTCTCGATTGTTCCTGTCAACTTTCCTCACTTTCATTCTCCCTTCTCTATTTCTCCTCTCTCTTCGTTCCACTTTCATTACAACCTCTTTATTTCTCCCCTCTATTGTCCCTGCTTTCATTCTCTCTCTTCTTTTTTCCCTCTCTCTCCTTTACCCACTTTCATTCCCACTTCTCTCTTTTTCCCACTTCAATTCTCTCTTCTATTTCTCCTTTCTCTTTCCCCCACTTTTATACTTTTCTCTCAATTCCTCCTCTCTCTTTTCCTCATGTTTCCCCCCCCCCCCACACCACCACCACTTTTCTTTTTCTCGTCTATCATCTTGTTCCAGTTTTTATTCTCTTTTCTCTTTGTAGCATCCTACAGGTGGGCGCTAGGTAAATGTATAGTGGGCCTTGTCTGCCTAACAGCAGGGCTGTGATTTATTTGGCTAGGTTGTCAGGGCTTCCAGATGTGCCTGCTGAGGGGAGAAGTATCCCCACTGGCTCCTGTGAGAGGCTTCTCATAGGGCAGTGTGGGAAGCCCAATCAGGGGACACATCCCAGCTTGTAACTACCCCAGAAGGCAGATTATGCCGCAAGGGATTCTGGGAGTGGATATAAGTTTGGGGGGAAGTGCATGGCACCGTGTCTTTGGCGGGAGCGTGCGGCTGTCTCTCCTCCTGTCTGAGGAAGGCGGATATCTTGGGGGTGGTCCCGGAGTGTCCAGAGAGTGCTGAGTTGAGCTGAGGGGATCCGGTGTGCCGAGACCCTGCGGAGAGAGAGAGAGGTCCAGTCCCAGGAAAGGCTACACAGGTCGTGAGTATTGAGGATTGCCCCTGGGGGTCTGCCTGAAGTTAGAGGGGACCACTCCAGAAGAGGTTCTGGTATCCAGTGTCAGCTAGCTGTAAAGGGGGTACCTAGGTTGAGGACCCTGAAGAGTTCAAGGTTAAAGGGGGCACCTACAGTGTGGGCCCTGAATTGTACAGAGTGTGCCAGTTAAAGTTACAGCTATACAGAGTTCTACTATATACTACCTCAAGCTGGGCCAGGCGGGGGAAGGTATTCAGTGACTTTCACAGTAAAACAGTGTCAGGAGTTCTACAGTTCTCAGTCTTGGATCTTCTGGACTATAAGTCGAGATTCCAGCGCTTCTTCTGTTCTACAGAGTATTCTCTGTGTCAGTGAGTGTTGGCTGGCGTCAAGAAATCGCCAACAGGCATTTTCAGAAGTAAAGTCCCAATTGTAATTAGTTTAAGCCTCAAGGAGTATCCAGGGCAGCCATCAGAAATATTGGGGCCCCTTACACAGCTTTAGGCCTTGGCCCCCTGGGGCCTTACTACCAACATTCCCCTTGGGACGGCTGGGCCCTTCAGGATGCCCGGGCCCCCTACATGTGTATGGGCTGTCCCCCCCTGATGACTGGCCTGCTCCCATCCCCTTAATTCCAATAAAAACCACAAACAAAGATGCCGGAGTTGTCGCTGCTTCAGTTGTCACACCCAGGGTCACAGCTCACATGGGCTGGAGAGGTTACCGGTACTAATGGCAGACCCACATCAGGCCATAGGCCTGGAAACCTTGCTACGTCTTTTTCTCCTTTTTTTCAGTCTCTTTTACCTTGTTTCTTCACTCTTTTTTCCCTACTTTTATTCTCTCCTTCCTATTTTTCATCTCCCTTGTCCCGTATTTGTTCTTTCTTCTCCATTTCTTCTGTCTCATTTCCCCACTCCCATTTTCCCCAATCTGTTTCTTCTTTCTTTTCCCTACTTTCATTTTCTCCTCTGTATTTCTTTCTTCCTCATATTTCTCTCTCGTCTAGTTTATATTCTCTTTCCTTTTTGCCCTTTTTCATCCTGCTTTTGTCTATGTCTGTCTTACTCCCTGCATCTTTCCTTTTCTCCCTTTAAACCAAAGCAAAGGTATGGGGATACTGCACCCCTGTGCTGGCGCCACCTCCATATGTGCATCACTTTCTGTAATGAAAAGGATAGGAACATGGGAGTGCCAGAATAACTTTCATTCTCTCCTTTCAATTTCTCCTCTCTCCTTTCCTCACTTCCATTCTCCCCGCTCTATTTCTCCTCTCTTTTTTCTCCTTTTTCATTCTCCCCTCTTTATTTCTCCTCTCTTTTTTCTCCTCTTTCATTCTCCCCTCTATATTTCTCCTCTCTTTTTTCTCATTTTCATTCTCCCTTCTCTATTTCTCCTCTCATTCTCTCCTTTTTCGTTCTCCCTTCTCTATTTCTCCTCTCATTTTCTCCTTTTTCGTTCTCCCCTCTCTATTTCTCCTCTCTTTTTTCTCATTTTTCATTCTCCCTTCTCTATTTCTCCTCTCTTTTTTCGCCTATTTCATTCTCCCTTCTCTATTTCTCCTCTCTTTTTTCTTCTCTTTCAACCCCCCCCCCCCCCCCCCTCTATTTCTCCTCTCTTTTTTCTCCTCTTTCATTTTCTCCTATTTATTATTTATCTTTCAACTGCTTTCATTCTCTCATCTTAATTTTCAGTTTGGGGTGTCCGAGAACCCCCTCTATCAGGGCTTGACTGGCAGGAATGTGAACAAACCAGAAGTGAACTGAACCTACAATTGTATTTTTTTCAGTGCCAACCAAACAGGCTGTTGATAAGGCCTGTGCTTGCAATTCTCACTGGAAAAAATAGAATCGTAAGTCCATTTCATGTCTGGCTTGTTTACATTGTGGCCAATCAAGCCCTGATGAAGGGGGCACCTGGGTCCATGAAACGTGTTGGATGCTTTTTTAGATTGTACCCCTGACTTTTAATGGAATAAAGTCGTATCTGGACCTCTTAGCAGTGGTGTGGTGGTTCAAGTTCAGTTCTCGTTACATTACACAAAGAGTGGGACAGAGGTTCTAATCCTTCCCCACTCCATCCCCCCTTCCCCACTCCATCGCAATAAAAAAAGTTAAGCTACAAGTTTAAAATGCAATAAAGTAATTCTAAAGGCAGAAGTTTTTTTTGTTTTTTTTTTTTAGATAAAATACCTTCTTTGTGCAGCAGCCCCCACAGCCCCCCTGATACTTATCTGAGCCCCATCTCGATCCAGTGATGTTGCATGAGAGACTCTGCTGTTTGGAACTCCCTCTCCTGATTGGCTGAGACACACAGCAGGTGCCACTGACTCAAAGTCAGTGAGCCAATAAGGAGGTTGAAGTGGCGAGGCCAAGCTGTGGCTCCGTTTCTGAAAGCCGTGGCTTGGTTTGGGTGCCCCCATAGCAAGCTGCTTGCTGTGGGGGCACTCGGCAGGAGGGAGGAGCCAGGAGCAGGAACGAGTGATTTGAGAAGAGGAGGATCCGGGCTGCTCTGTGCAAAAACAACTGCACAGAGGAGGTAAGTATAACATGTTTGGTATTTTTAAACAAAAAAAAGTCTTTAGTATAACTTTAGGGCCTTTTGCTCACTTTTATACATTTAATTACGTAGTAACAGAGGTTGAAAAAGCCCATCAAGTTCAACTAGTAATAGAAAACCTCCATAAACAGAATCCTATCCCCACAGATCCAGAGGAAGGCAAAAAACCCCTATAAAGCATGAGTAAATTTGCTCCAAAAGGGGAAAAACGCCCTTTCTGATCTCCTAAAGCAGGGGTCTCCAAACTTTCTAAATGAAGGGCCAGTTCACTGTCTTTTAGACTTTAGGAGAGGCTGGACTTGGACTGTGGCCAATGGAAGCAAAAAACAACGCCCTGGCATCATTAGGGGTTAACAAAGCCTCAGGCTTGGTGGTCAGTGTGAAATAAAAAAAAAATACATACCCCCTGAAGTCAGTAGGAGGAGGAATAGCGCCCCATCATTGGTGTTATTGGGAAGGATAGTGCCCCATTTTTGGTGTCAGTAGGAGGAATTATGTCCCATCATTGCTGTTTTGGGAAGGATAGTGCCCCATTGTTGGTGTCAGTGAAAGGAACCATGCCCCATCATTGGTATTTTTGGGAGGAATAGTGCCCCATTGTTGGTGTCAATAGGAGGAATAGTGCCCCATTGTTGGTGTCAATGGGAGGAATATTGCCCAATTGTTGGTGTCAGTGGGAGGAATAGTGCCCCATTGTTAGTGTCAGTGGGAGGAATAGAGCTCCATTGTTGGTGTCAGTGGGAAGAATAGTGCCCCATTGTTGGTGTCAGTGGGAGGAATAGTGCCCCATTGTTGGTGTCAGTGGGAGGAATAATGTCCCATCATTGGTGTTTTAGGAAGGATAGTGCCCCATTGTTGGTGTCAGTGGGAGGAATAGTGCCCCATTGTTGGTGTCAGTGGGAAGAATAGTGCCCCATTGTTGGTGTCAGTGGGAGGAATAGTGCCCCATTGTTGGTGTCAGTGGGAGGAATAATGTCCCATCATTGGTGTTTTGGGAGGAATAGTGCCCCATTGTTGGTGTCAGTGAAAGGAACTATGCCCCATCATTGGTGTTTTTGGGAGAAGTAGTGCCCAATTGTTGGTGTCAGTGGGAGGAATAGTGCCCCATTGTTGGTGTCAGTGGGAGGAATAGTGCCCCATTGTTGGTGTCAGTGGGAGGAATAGTGCCCCATTGTTGGTGTCAGTGGGAGGAATTGTGTCCCATTGTTGGTGTCAGTGAAAGAAAGAACTATGCGCCATCATTGGTGTTTTTGGGAGGAATAGTGCCTCATTGTTGGTGTCAATGGGAGGAATTATGTCCCATTGTTGGTGTCAATGGGAGAAATAATGCCCCATCATTGTTGTTATTGGGAAGGATAGTGCCCCATTGCTGGTGTCAGTGGGAGGAATAGTGCCACATCATTGTTGTTATTGGGAAGGATAGTGCCCCATTGTTGGTGTCAGTGGGTGGAATTATGCCCCATCATTGTTGTCAATAAAAAGAATGGTGCCGCATCGTTGGTGTTAGTTGGAGAAGTAGTGCCTTCAAACAGTGGGGATAGTAGTGTCCCAAGGGCCAGATAAAAGCAAGCAAAGGGCCACATCTGGCAGTTTGGAGAACACTTCCCTAAGGCAATTGAAAATTCTAAAAATGTCTAAATCTGTATGGGAACAGCAATTCGTGATTTGCAGTCCTTTTTTGGCCAGTCCACTGATGGCTACACAATATGCAACATTATTTATATATATGTATAATTTTATCACCTAAGGTACAAGCCACTGGCCAAACCTCCCTTCTTTCTCCCCATTAACAATCTTGTGTAACCCCACTTACATAATTTTAAGTGTAATAACAAATGCATTATCTCTTGTGCGTTTTTTTTTTTTTTTTTTAGGATTCTTTTTATTGGGTTTTAGACAATTTGTAAATAGTGTGCTATTATATGATTTTTTTTTTTTTTTTAGACAATTTAATATAATTGGGTTTTTGTAATTAGTGAGCTATTATATTTTATTTTTATTTTTATTTTTTTAGCTATTGTGGGTTAGATTAAAAGTTTTGGGCCTTCTTATTGGCCAGAGTAACTTTCACATCCTTATAGGAGTATTTGTAGGTTTTATGGATATTTTAACTATATATATATATATATATGTGTGTGTGTGTGTCTTAGTTTGTAAGCTCTAACAAACAGGGCCCTCTGATTCCTGCTGTATTAAGGCCCCTTTCACACTATTGCGACGCAATTTTACCGCGATTTTGCCGCGATTTCGCGGCGCGATTTTTGCCGCGATTTTGAAAGCAATGGCAAAGGCTATATGCCTCAAAACGCATTAAAATCTTGGCAAAGTAGTGCAGGAACTACTTTGAAATCGGTGCGACTTCAAAACGCACTGATATGAATGGGGCTCATTGAAAATAATGGAAAACGACTTGTCATGCGATTTTGCGGTCCAAAATCGCGGGACAAGTCGCACTAGTGTGAATGGGGCCTAAAGTGTATTGTATTTGTACTGTCTACCCTCAAGGTGTAAAGCGCTGCATAAACTGTCGGCGCTTTATTAATCCTATATAATAATAAATAAATATATATATATATATATATATATATATATATATATATATATATATATATATATATATATATATATATATTTTTTTTTTTTTTTTTTTTTTTTTAAATCACATAAAAAAATGATTGAGTTATTACACACTAGTATTACATTATCACATTAGTATTTTCAAACACTCTTTGCAGTCAGTTAATAATTGCAATCATCACAAACGTTGAGCAAAACCAGACTGCTTTCTTTCCCCCTCGGTGACACAAGCCAGAGCCAACTGATCCCCCCCCCCACAACCCCATCATAGCCAACATGACAGGATCCTCCAGGTAGAACACCATGACCCCCACCATCCAATCTTATAATGTAGCGGGGGGCTTATTCTGGGGAAACAAGTCAAGCAAGATAGTTTACTACACAACTTGAACGCACAATTTATTGTGTTAAATCTGCCTAATAAATAGTAGGGCTAAAGTCATGTTATTTATTGCCTAAGGATTTGCGTACACGAGCGTTTGTGGTTTGGTTGCAGACATGCGTTTGTGAAGCTCCTGGGAAGCGGCATTTGACTTTTGAATTGGATTATATTGAATGGTGTTAACTGGAGTCTATTGATGGGTTTGATGATGTGTTGTGTTGTGCTATAAGTCCGGTTCTGCTGCTCTTAAACTGCAGTTGTATAAGGTAATGTGGATGTGGTGTAATGCCCCCCAGGCCTTTTCTGACACTTTTTGTGTACATGTAACAATCAGTATTTTTTTGCTAGAAAATTTCTTGGAACCCCCCCCCCCCCCCAACATTATATATATATATATATATATATATATATACATTATGTGTACATGTAACAATCAGTATTTTTTTGCTAGAAAATTTCTCAGAACCCCCCCCAACATTATATATATATATATATATATATATATATATATATATATATATATATATATATATATATATATATATATATATATAATGTTGGGATGTTGGGGGAGTTCTAAGAAATTTTCTAGCAAAAAAATACTGATTGTTACATGTACACATATATACATATATATATATATATATATATATATATATATATATATATATATATATATATATACACACACACATATATATTTAATATATATATATATACACACACACATATATATTTAATATATATATATATATACACACACACATATATATTTAATATATATATATATATATATGTATATGTATGTATATATATATATATATTAAATATATGTGTATGTATATGTATATATATATATATATCCGTGCTGTATCCAAATAAAATCGATGTCCTTTTTTCCCACAAATAGAGCTTTCTTTTTGTGGTATTTGATCACCTGTGCGATTTTTATTTTTTTATGCTATGAACAAAAAAAAAAGCAACAATTCTGAAAAAAATTCTGAAAAAAAAACCAATATTTTTCACTTTCTGTTATATAACATTCTCAATAAAAAAAATAAAAAAAATCTAATTTTTTCACAATTTTAGGCCAATTTGTATTTTGCTACCGAGGGGAGCGATTGCGGGTGCCCGGCGCCAATCGTGGCCGCCGGAACCCGCTGATTGGCTCCCCCTGTGGCCAATGGGCGTGCACCCCTGCTAGTGATCCTGCGAAGCGATGTACTGGTACGTCGTTTCCCGGGACAGAGCCGACCTGCCACAGTAAAACTATTATGGCGTCTGGTCGGCAAGCCGGTAAACATCCTTATGACAGCAATATATGTATATGTATATATATATATATATATACATATATATATATATATATATATATATATATGTATATTTTTTTTTTTTTTTTTTTTATTTGGGGGGGGGGTTTGCGGGTTTTTTTTTTTTTTTTTTTAAAGCAGAGGCCCTAAAGAATAAATTGGTGGATTTGCACTTTTTTTTTTCGTCACACGGTATTTGTGCAACTGTTTATCAAACAAAATTTTTGGGGAACAAGTTTTAGGCACGTGACAGGTACTTTTTATGGAGAGATCCGGAGTCTATAAAAGTTCAGATCCCTTCTCTGCACATAAAAGCATTGGATCACACCAAGATCCGTCTGATCCAATTCTTATCATTTTTAAAAATGCCGTCCTGTACATCCGAGTAACCTGGAAGTGACGGAAAGTCATTGCTTCCGGGTTACTATATCATAGAGCCAAACAAAGCCAATCCGGTCTTGATCAGCCTGGCGGAAATGCTGGCTGGTCAATGGGGACTCCTAAGTGGGACAGGACAACCCGGTAAAACTGCGGAAGGTGGAGGGAGGGGCTTGTAAAAGCAATCCAGCAGCTAGTTAACCACTAGGATGGCTTTTACAAGAGAGCCGAGCAATCATTTGAAATGACACGTGCCACCATTCTAAACAGAACGTGCGATTTTACAACCTGCTGCAAAAAAATGACTTTTAATCTCAGAATTCTGACTTTAAACTCAGAATTCAGACTTTTAAACTCAGAATTCAGACTTTCATACTCAGAATTCTGACTTTCATACTCAGAATTCTGACTTTTAATCTCAGAATTCTGACTTTCAAATTCAGAATTCTGACTTTTAATCTGAGAACTGTATTTAATAAATTTTAGCATGGCCCAAACTTGTAAACTCAGAATTCTGACTTTTAATCTCAGAATTCTGACTTTCAAATCCAGAATTCTGACTTTAATTCTCAGAATTGTATTAAACAAATTTTAGCATGCCCCAAACTTGTAAACTCAGAATTCTGACTTTGGATCTCAGAATTCTGATTTTGAATCTCAGAATCCTGACTTTCATACTCAGTATTCTGACTTTAATATCAGAATTCTGACTTTCAAACTCAGAATTCCGACTTTTAAACTCAGAATTCTGACTTTAATTCTCAGAATTGTGTTTAATAAATTTTAGCATGGCCCAAACTTGTAAACTCTGAATTCTGACTTTGGATCTCAGAATTCTGACTTTCATACTCAGAATTCTGACTTTTAATCTCAGAATTCTGACTTTCAAATCCAGAATTCTGACTTTTATTCTCAGAATTGTATTTAATAAATTTTAGCATGGCCCAAACTTGTAAATTCAGAATTCTGACTTTGGATCTCAGAATTCTGATTTTGAATCTCAGAATCCTGACTTTCATACTCAGAATTCTGTCTTTTAATCTCAGAGTTCTGACTTTGAAACTCAGAATTCTGACCTTCAATCTCAGAATTCTGTAAAAAAAAAAAAAAAAAAATTCAACCTAAGGGCCCTTTCACACGGGCGTTCCGCATGTCCGTATATCATCCTATTTTTTTGCGGGTGATATACGGACATAATGTAAGTCAATAGCATTGCGGATGTCAGCGGATGACCATCCGCTGACATACGATTTTCGTCCTTTCAGTTCTGTTCCGTTTTTTGGAACGGAACAGAACCCTATTTTTGTTCCGTTTAAAAAACGGAACGGATGCAAAATTTGATGTCATCGGTGTCATCCGCTGACATCCGCAATGCCAATAGACTTACATTATGTCCGTATATCATCTGCAAACGGATGGGATGATATGCGGACATACTGAGCGGATGACACAAATGTCATCTGCTCCGTGGAAAAAAAAAAGTGCCGGAACGGATCGCAATGGGGTCCGCTCCGTGTGAAAGAGCCCTAAGAATTCTGTAAAAAAAATGTTATGATGGCGCAGGGTTCTTCCATATGTAACTATGTAACATTCACTTTGCTAGTTCCCATCTTTCTGCAGACTTTTCAGTAGGAAGGCCTCATTGGCTGGAAAGGAAATCCGTTTTATAAATGAATATATTACATTTAAATGAATGAATGAATTTTGTAATCAGTGTGATATGATTCAGAATAACAGGGAAATAATTGTAGTAAAACAAAGCAAAGAAATTCCAAACACTCCTCAGCCATTATTAAAGTTTGAACAAAAATACATCCCTTCTGCCTTCCTTAAAGTGTTACTGAACCCAGGAGCTTACACTCACTATATCTGCTCTCCCACACTACACAGAACATGGAGATGTGATTAACTGCAAAATACCTTTTCTCATCAGCAGTATCTAACAGTCTTGTGAGTCCACATCAGAGTCCTCCTTACATCAGAGTCCTCCTTACATCAGAGTCCTCCTTACATCAGAGTCCACATCAGAGTTTTCCTTATATCAGAGTCCATATCAGAGTCTCCCCTTACATCAGGGTCTCCTTCAGAGTCTCCTTACATCCAAGTGCACATCAGAGTCCTCCTTACTTGTGAGTCCACATCAGAGTCTTCCCTTTATATCAGGGTCTCCTTCAGAATCCTCCTTACATCCAAGTGCACATCCGAGTCCTCCTTACATCAGAGTGCACATCAGAGTCTCCCTTTACTTTAGGCTCTCCTTCAGAGTCCTCCTTACATCTGAGTACACTTTAGAGTCCGCTTATATCCAAGTGCACATCAGGGTCCCTCCTTTCATCAGAGTGCACATCAGAGTCCTCCTTGCATCAGAGTACACATCAGACTCCCCTTTTATCTGAGGGCACATCAGAGTCCTCCTTACATCAGAGTCAAATCCGAGTCCTCCTTACATCAGAGTCACATCAGAGTCCTCCTTACATCCGAGTGCACATCAGAGTCCTCCTTACATCAGAGAGCACATCACATCAGAGTCCTCCTTACATCAGAGAGCACATCACATCAGAGTCCTCCTTACATCAGAGAGCACATCACATCAGAGTCCTCCTTACATCAGAGTGCACATCAGAGTCCTCCTTACATATGAGTGCACATTAGAGTCCTCCTTACATCAGAGTACACATCAGAGTCCCCTTATAGCTGAGTGTACATCAGAGTCCTCCTTACATCAGAGTACACATCAGAATCCCCTTATATCCGAGGGCACATCAGAGTCTTTCTTACATCTGAGTGCACATCGTTGTCCCTCCTTACATCAGAGTGCACATCAGAGTCCTCCTTACATCTGAGTGCACATCAGAGTCCTCCTTACATCCGAGTGCACATCAGAATCCCCTTATATCCAAGGGCACATCAGAGTCTTCCTTACATCTGAGTGCACATCGTTGTCCCTCCTTACATCAGAGTGCACATCAGAGTCCTCCTTACATCCGAGTGCACATCAGAGTGCACATCAGAGTCCTCAATAAATCAGGGTACACATCAGAGTCCCCTCCTTACATATGAGTGCCCTTATATCCGAGTGCACATCAGAGTCCTCCCTATATTAGAGTCCACATCAGAGTCTCCCCTACATCAGAGTCTCCCCTTAAATCAGGGTCTCCTTCATAGTCCTCCCTGATTCCATATCATAGTCCCCCCCCCTTATTTTGGAGTCCCCCTTTTAATCAGAGCCCCACCTTACATCAGGGCTCCCACCAGGGCAGAGACTGTGCACATCAGCAGTGGGCCGGATATAATCTTGTAGAGGGCGGCGTGTGGCCCGCGAGCTGTAATTTGGAGACCCCCGCTAAGTAAAAACTCATTTTGCTAGTTGAACAGCCTCTATACTCCTTTTAGTAAATGACTCCAGCTGTCTCTACTACAGAAACGAATTAGACTGATACACATATTCAGCGACTATTCTATGGCGGGGAAATCTCCAATCATCTCGCTATGTGTGAGCCAAAAAAAGTTTTTTTTTCCCATGCTCATGATTAACACAACTTCAGGTAATTTACTAAGCTAAGTAAAATTTCACTTGTCCTAGTTAAACGTGCGTTCTCCATTCAGGTAATGTTTACTGGCAGCACCATTATATGCATGGGGTCATAGATCACTTACTTACATTTTGGGTTCTTTCAGACGGGTGACCAGGGGGGTGTTGAAAATAGGTGTCAGAGTCGTGGTTTTACCAACCCCCCCCCCCCCCCCGTCACCCACCCGAACTGGCCCGGCTCAGGAGCGCACGTGCTCAGGTTCCTCCACAGGACCCAGCTTGCTAAGGAGGCACCCCGAGCAGGGAGAAGTGGACAGTGCCGGTGGGGGACCAGGGGTGGACAGAAGGGATAGTTACCTTGGGCGCAGCAGTGCAAGAAGGCAAAGAACGAACATAGGGTGATACACCCTATTCTACAACCTGCATTAGTAGTGGGGGAGGGGGCGCAGTTCCACATCCATGCCATGGGCCCTGGATGGACCTATCCGGTACTCTAGGGCAGTGGTCCTCAACCCTGGCCTACAGGGCCCACTAACAGGCCAGATTTTAAGTATTACCTTGGGGAGATGCAGACTAGAGTACTGCAATCACTGAGCAGCAAATGATATCACCTGGGATGTATTTCAGTTATTTTGCAAATCTGGCCTGTTAGCGGGCCCTGTAGGCCAGGGTTGAGGACCACTGCTCTAGGGGACTTCCAGAAGAGGAGGTAAGGGACTGCAACCTGCCGCCTGCCACCCGCGATTGTTCCCCACTGAGAGCGAAAGACGGGTAGCTGTTGTAAACACAGCTGACTGTTCTTCTCTCTGGAATGATCACAGAGCGCCTGTGATCCTTCTATATAGGAACACAGGTCTCTATGGTCATTTCCCAAACCCCGCCCCCATACAGTTAGAATCACTCCCCTTGGCTTACATTTAACTCCTTGATCACCCCTTCCCTGCCAGTGTCATTATTACAGTAGCAGTGCATATTTTTATCACTGATTACTGTAGTAATGTCAATGGTCCCCCCAAAAGTGTCAAAAATGTCAGTAAGTGGTCCGATCTGTCCGCCGCAATATAGCAGTCCTGCTAAAAATCTCTGATCGCCGCCATTACTAGTAAAAAAAACAAAAAAACAATAAAAATTACATAAATCTTTCCCGTAGTTAGTAGACGCGATTACTTTTGCGCATATCAATCAAAATACTCTTATTGCTATTTTTTTTTGCCAAAAATATGTAGCAGAAACAAATGGGCCTAAAATGTTAAAAAAAATATTTTTTGATTTTTTTTTGGGAGAATGTCATAAAGCAGAATGTGAAAAATATTGTTTTTTTTTCAGAATCATCTCTTTTTTTTTTTTTTGTTTATAGCGCAAAAAAAAAAAAAAAATCGCAGAGGTGATCAAATACCACCAAAAGAAAGCTCTATTTTTGGGTAAAAAATGTCAGTTAAAGTAACGCAGTGCTGAATCGCAAAATATGACCTGGTCATTAAGGGGGAAAATGTTCTGGTCCAGAAGTGGTTAAAATTTTAAAAAAATCTTTACTATCACTAATATCTATTTCTTTTTTATTTCTTGGCGTTATTTTTATGTTGTTGCTATTACTGTTTTTCCATTCCTTATCTTTTCCTTTCACTATCTTATTTTGTTCCCGCAGCTCATAGGATTGTACGACGGCAATTATAAATAGAATAATGAATGTAATATTAATGCAACCAATTTCTACGGGCATGCCTGACTTAATTTTCTAATTAATTAGTGTATCAGAATATAAGAGCAAATTAGGTGAAGTGATTTCTCCCACTGCATCAACCTCAGCAGCTCCCTCCCTGGAAATGTGTGCAGGCCTGTACAGAGAAGGCATTGCGTGCTAATGATCGTCATTTCATTGGAAGTGTGTCTGTGTGTATGAGGGCAGGATCCCATCATCAGAAAAGAACGTCTGTGCCATGCTGGGACTTCTAGTTCCACCGCAGATAATCATACCCATCGTATAAAACTGTGTTTGTCTCTGAGACATTCCTACAACTTACTTAGGAAGTAAAGGCTGATCACTTAGTAAATAAGGTGACGCTGTGTTCACTCTAAATATCCAATCACATGGAAGGGAAATTTAAAAAGACAAATGAGGATTTTTGCTGGTACGTGATTGGATGATTGGAATCAACACAACATCACATCATTGACTAGGCGATCATTTGCTTTGCAAAGTGTACAGACTTTACTCCTTTACTACATCCACCCCATAGCGGGTTACACAGAGCGGAAAGCATGGGCGTCAATGGGTGTTGATGGGAATTCTGTAAACCGTTGCATCGCGTTTTCAAGAGTTTTGTCAGTTTTGTGTGTTTGACATGTTCTCTAATATTATATGTCATTTCCTGTTATGTTTTACTGTTACCAAAAATTCTCAGCAGAGAGAGGAGGTCTGTGTCTGTAAATTTAAATGTATTTATCTATCTACTTGTCTATATACTATAGGGAGGGGGGATGGGAAGCAGAAAGTCAGGGAGCTCTCCAACTACTCCCCAATATATGAATAACATAGATAGATAGACAGACAGACAGACAGACAGACAGACAGACAGACAGACAGACAGACAGACAGACAGACAGACAGACAGACAGACAGACAGATAGACAGATAGACAGATAGATAGATAGATAGATAGATAGATAGATAGATAGATAGATAGATAGATAGATAGATAGATAGATAGATAGATAGATAGATAGATAGATAGATAGATAGATAGATAGATATAGAGAGGTTGATCGATAGATAGAGAGACAGACAGACAGACAGACAGACAGACAGACAGACAGACAGATAGATAGATAGATAGATAGATAGATAGATAGATAGATAGATAGATAGATAGATAGATAGATAGATAGATAGATAGATAGATAGATAGACAGACAGATAGACAGATAGACAGATAGACAGATAGACAGATAGACAGATAGACAGATAGATAGATAGATAGATAGATAGATAGATAGATAGATAGATAGATAGATAGATAGATAGATAGATAGATAGATAGATAGATTGATAGATGCCATAATATGTGTATGGATACAGAAAATGATTAGTAAAATATACACATATGGAAGGTTATAGTGTTCCTGTAGTTACTTCCCAGAATTCTGTCTGCTAAGACATGCTTGTACTTCTAGTTCTTCTTTGGAAAGTAATTTAATTCTTTGTTAAATATCAGTGGGGAGAAGCACAGCAATTCTACCATAGCGGCATTGTATAATGAGCCAAGGAGTGTGTGCAATGACATTGGCCAGAGCTGAACAAATTGCTGTATTTGTGTCATGTGTTTAGATGATAAGTCATGTTTATGTGTGGAAGAAATAGTCATTTCCTCTGGAAGGGTTCATACTCCCTGCACCTGTTCACCAGCCAGGTGGAGGAACCCTGCTCCCTCCCCCCTGTCCCCTCACCCCTCTGTCCCCTCACTCCTCTGTCCCCTCACTCCTCTGTCCCCTCACCCCTCTGTCCCCTCACTCCTCTGTCCCCTCACTCCTCTGTCCCCTCACTCCTCTGTCCCCTCACTCCTCTGTCCCCTCACTCCTCTGTCCCCTCACCCCTCTGTCCCCTCACCCCTCTGTCTCCTCACCCCTCTGTCCCCTCACCCTGTCCCCTCACCCCTGTCCCCTCACCCCTGTCCCCTCACCCCTCTGTCCCCTCACCCCTCTGTCCCCTCACCCCTCTGTCCCCTCACCCCTCTGTCTCCTCACCCCTCTGTCCACTCACCCCTGTCCCCTCACTCCTGTCCCCTCACTCCTCTGTCCCCTCACTCCTCTGTCCCCTCACCCCTCTGTCCCCTCACTCCTGTCCCCTCATCCCTGTCCCCTCACCCCTCTGTCCCCTCACCCCTGTCCCCTCACCCCTCTGTCCCCTCACCCCTGTCCCCTCACCCCTCTGTCCCCCTCACCCCTCTGTCCCCCTCACCCCTGTCCCCTCACCCTTCTGTCCCCCTCACCCCTCTGTCCCCCTCACCCCTGTCCCCTCGCCCCTCTGTCCCCCTCACCCCTGTCCCCTCACCCCTCTGTCCCCCTCACCCCTGTCCCCTCACCCCTCTGTCCCCTCACCCCTTTCCCCTCACCCCTCTGTCCCCTCACCCCTCGGTCTCCTCACCCCTCTGTCCCCCTCACCCCTGTCCCCTCACCCCTCTGTCCCCTCACCCCTGTCCCCTCATTCCTGTCCCCTCACCCCTGTCCCCTCACTTCTCTGTCCCCTCACCCCTGTCCCCCTCACCCCTCTGTCCCCCTCACCCTTGTCCCCTCACCCCTCTGTCCCCTCACCCCTCTGTCCCCTCACCCCTCTGTCCCCTCACCCCTGTCCCCTCACTCCTGTCCCCTCATCCCTGTCCCCTCACCCCTCTGTCCCCTCACCCCTGTCCCCTCACCCCTCTGTCCCCCTCACCCCTGTCCCCTCACCCCTCTGTCCCCTCACCCCTGTCCCCTCACCCCTGTCCCCTCACCCCTCTGTCCCCTCACCCCTGTCCCCCTCACCCCTCTGTCCCCCTCACCCCTGTCCCCTCGCCCCTCTGTCCCCCTCACCCCTGTCCCCTCACCCTTCTGTCCCCCTCACCCCTCTGTCCCCCTCACCCCTGTCCCCTCACCCCTTTCCCCTCACCCCTCTGTCCCCTCACCCCTCGGTCTCCTCACCCCTCTGTCCCCCTCACCCCTGTCCCCTCACCCCTCTGTCCCCTCACCCCTTTCCCCTCACCCCTCTGTCCCCTCACCCCTCGGTCTCCTCACCCCTCTGTCCCCCTCACCCCTGTCCCCTCACCCCTCTGTCCCCCTCACCCCTCTGTTCCCTCACCCCTGCCCCCTCACCCCTCTGTCCCCTCACCCCTCACCCCTGTCCCCTCACCCCTGTCCCCTCTGTTCCCTCACCCCTGTCCCCTCTGTACCCTCACCCCTGTCCCCTCACCCCTGTGATGTCATTGACATGAAATCAGAGAGAGAGGGACACAGAATAATAATTGATCTAAAATGGAGAGCCACACAAGGATACATTTCTAAATTACTTAAAGGCTATTACTGCAGCCCAGGAGCTTCCATGGACCTGTGCATTGGCCATATGATAGATAGATAGATAGATAGATAGATAGATAGATAGATAGATAGATAGATAGATAGATAGATAGATAGATAGATAGATAGATAGATAGATAGATAGATAGATAGATAGATAGATAGATAGATAGATAGATAGATAGATAGATAGATAGATAGATAGATTACACAATTCTTACACACGTTCTATAAAGATGAATAGGAGTAATTTCTGTGAATACTTTCCCAGTATAAATGTATATAGAAATATGAGAGATAAATACTGGGGCAGAGAGATAGAGAGAAAAGAGAGATAGAGGAAGAGAGAGGGGAAGGAGAGAGAGAAAGAGAGAATTTAGAGAAGAAAGAAAGAATGAAAGAAAGAAAGAAAGAAAGAAAGAAAGAAAGAAAGAAAGAAAGAAAGAAAGAAAGAAAGAAAGAAAGAAAGAAAGAAAGAAAGAAAGAAAGAAAGAAAGAAATTATGCAAAGAGGGAGCTAAAAAAAAAAAGATGATAAAGAAAAAGATAGATAGATAGATAGATAGATAGATAGATAGATAGATAGATAGATAGATAGATAGATAGATAGATAGATAGATAGATAGATAGATAGATAGATAGATAGATAGATAGATAGATAGATAGATAGATAGATAGATAGATAGATAGATAGATAGATAGATAGATAGATAGATAGATAGATCATGCAAATAAAATGCTGTAAGCTGGCACACATATATAGACTGGTTTTACACCCAATACACACTCCCTGACCATAGTGAGAAGACATTGGAGGATAATAAAGAAGACATGGGATATAATGGGATATAGTGGTGGTGGATGTGAAGCTTTGTGCAGTCTATTAGTTCCTGCTAAATGTGGAGCCTAAAGGTAGAGCAAATAATTGCTCCAAACCCCGGCCAGGAAAGTGTGCAGGCATTTGAAGTGAACTAAAAATAAACCAGGGATAAATAGATTGGAAAGGGGGCATCGCCGTCATTTTCTGCAATTAAAGCGTCTGTTTTCACTCTCCGCAGAGCTGGAGCAGACTGGGGCTTTTTTTTTTTTTTTTTCAGTCATTTTCTCCTGTCACATTCTAATAGACAACTTGAATGGGAAGGTGATTTTTTTTTTTTTTTTTTTTTTATAAATTTATCCTGCCTTTTTAATTTATCAGCTTTGGCCTGTAAAAGTTTGTAAGGAATTTTCTGTGTAGGTCACAACTATAGATATAGGGCAGAATGATATATATTGAGGAAGAGGGGCTTTCTGCAAAACCTTTAAGAGTATTTTCAATAGGACTGATATAAAGAGATATAAAGGAATGAGCCAGAGGTGTAGTAGTAGTGTTACATGGTGTGTAAAGTAATACTCCACAAAAAAAAAAAAATATATATATATATATATATATATATATATATAGAAGAATAACATTATAAAAAGAAAAAATAAATATATATATATATATATATATATAAATTAAAAAATATAATATATATTTGTGTGTATATATATATATATATATATATATATATATATATAATATGATATAATCTAATATAGATATACAGAGAGAGGGAAAGAGAGAGAGAAATAATCACAAAACTTATATGTACAGTTTAATGTGACACATATAAAAAAAAATATAGATATGAGGACACGGAATATTATTATTGCAACCCCATTGACTTCCACTTCTACATTATTTATTATACTTATTAATACTTATTAACTTTTCATTATCGCTCATTGACTCTCTCTATATCTTGTATACCATTTGCCCACTCTATATTTGGACTCTTTCTTCTTTACATTTTTGTTGTATCCTTTTTACACTTCTGTTGTATCTATTGTGTGTACATACTAACTCTAATAAAATACTTTGAACAAGGAAAAAAACGATAGATATAATATAAGTTCAACTCTCTCTTGATGTAACAAGATCCCATTAAAGCAGATTTAAAATTCTCCCTGAATTTTTTTTTTTTTAGGCAAAATGTTATGATAAATAATCTTATTGCAACATTTTATGTTGATATTTTGTTGTTTTGTTTTTTGTGTATGTGTATTATTTTTTATTTTTTTGGAAAATTACAATAAAAGAGATATTGAAAGAGAAAATCCTTCCTGAATAACATTTAGGGGTTAATTTACTATAACTGGAAATTGCAAAATTTGGTCAGCTCTGCATAGAAACCAATCAGTTTCCAGGTTTTTATGTCAAAGCTTAATAGAAAAGGCTGAAGTTAGAAGCTGATTGATTTCTATGCCCAGCTGCAGCAGATTTTGCACTCTCCCGTTTTAGTAAATCAACACCTTAGTTTGTTAAAACATAGTGTATGATAAACAATTACCATATTGCTTATATTGTTATATATATCTCAGTGCTACTGATCTCCTGCGGCCTCTTTGCCCTTACCTCTTGTCCACATGCACTCTACCCATTGCTGCCTGGCATTTCTCAGGGACGGTGACAACCCTGGACCATGTCTGTTTAATGCACATTAAAACAGCCACTTGGTGTCTCCATGGGACAGGTTGACAACGCAGGAAAACAATTAGGGAAACTTGGACAGAGCGTTGTCACCCTATAAGAGGAAGTGCCTAATCAAAGACCTTCCTGGTAGGATCTCCAGGTAATGCTTTAATGAACATTAACAAGCTAACCTCTTCCCACCACCACCTCTCAGGCCTTTAAGAACTTCTAGATTCACAAGTATGTAGCAGGAGCTTTCCAGGTTCCACCGGTGACTGCACTGGGAGGGCGCAGGGTGCAGGGCGTGCGCTCTCAGCAGTGCTGGGACAAGGTCATCTAGCGCCCAAGGCAAAGATGCCAAATGCCCCCCCCCCACCCCACCCCAAGAAAAATGTGAGCACTAATCTTCACACTTACCCCATGAATTCCCTTTGCAAACCAAAATTCTCCCCAAACAAAAATGTATCCTCTTTTATTATAAATCCCGCACCCCTCTCCAAATCCTCCCTCCTAGCACAAATCCTCTACTGCTCAAATTTCCTCTCTGAGCATAACCCCCCACCTCCAAATCCCAAACTCCTAGCACAAATTCCCCCAAATCCCCTTTTAGGATTAATCCCGCCTCCCTCCCCAAATCCTCCATCCCAGCACAAATCCTGTACACCTCAAATTTCCCTTCTGAGCATAACTCCCCCCCCCCCTCCAAATCCCAAACTCCTAGCACAAATTCCCCCAAATCCCCTTTTAGGATTAATCCCACCTCCCTCCCCAAATCCTCCATCCTAGCACAAATCCTGTACCCCTCAAATTTCCCTCCTGAGCATAACCCACGTCCCCCCCCCCCCCCATCCCCTCCAAATCCCCAACTCCCAGCACAAATTCCCCCAAATCCCCTTTTAGGATTAATCGCACCTCCCTCCCCAAATCCTTCATCCTAGCACAAATCCTGTACCCCTTAAATTTCCATTCTGAGCATAACCCCCCCCCCCCCTCCAAATCCCCAACTTCCAGCACAAATTCCCCCCAAATCCACTTTTAGGATTAATCCCACCTCCCTCCCCAAATCCTACATCTTACACAAATCCTGTACCCCTCAAATTTCCCTTCTGAGCATAACCCCCCCCCCCCTCCAAATTCCCAACTTCCAGCACAAATTCCCCCCAAATCCCTTTTTAGGATTAATCGCACCTCCCTCCCCAAATCCTCCATCCTAGCACAAATCCTGTACCCCCCCCCCCCCCCATCCCCTCCAAATCCCTAACTCCCAGCACAAATTCCCCCAAATCCCTTTTTAGGATTAATCGCACCTCCCTCCCCAAATCCTTCATCCTAGCACAAATCCTGTACCCCTAAAATTTCCCCTCTGTGCATAACCCCCCCCCCTCCAAATCCCCAACTTCCAGCACAAATTCCCCCCATATCCCCTTTTAGGTTTAATCCCACCTTCCTCCCCAAGTCCTACATCTTAGCACAAATCCTGTACCCCTCAAATTTCCCTTCTGAGTATAACCCCCCCCCCCTTCAAATCCCCAACTCCAAGCACAAATTCCCCCCAAATCCCCTTTTAGGATTAATCCCACCTCCCTCCCCGGGTACTCCATTTTAGCACAAATTCATAACCTAATCTCAAAATACCGACCAAATTTCTCTCCGTTCCTTCCAAGACCTTCTGCTTTCTAGTTCCCTTGTCACCTCTTCCTATGCTCACCTCCAGGACTTCCCTTGAGCCTCTCCCATCCTTTGGAATTCCCTACCCCAATCTGTCCGACTATCTCCAACACTATCCACTTTTAGGAGATCCCTGAAAGCTTTTCTCTTCAAAGAAGCTTATCCTGCCTCCAGTTGACAGCTATTCTTTTATTTTCTCCATTAGCCCATCCCCCACAATTATTACCTTTTGTATCACTTGTCCCTCCCTTTTAGATTGTAAGCTCTAACGGGCAGGGCCCTTTGGTTCCTCCTGTATTGAATTGTATTGTAACCGTACTGTCTGCCCTCCAACTGTAAAGCACTGCGCAAACTCTTGGCGCTATATAAATCCTGTATACAGTAAACCCCCCTCCATTGCGGGGGTTACGTTCCGGACCCAGCCGCGAAAAGTGAAAATCCGCAAAATAGAAAAACCCTATTAAAATGCATTGTAGGCATGTTTTTTTTTTTACTGTCACTGGACGTGTAAAAGCATTTTGAGGTCTCTAAGCACACTTTTAAAACAATAGAAACTCATTTAAACACATAACTCATTTAAAGCCCACCCACCAATGAGTGCGGCCGGCGGGAAGAAGTTAAAGCTCACGTGAGACTTCGGTGGCTTGATTAATGTATAACTTTTTCAATAAGGTTGCTATACCAAAGGAGTAGAGAATGTTCCTTTAGTAAAAAATGCGAATCTTCCCTTCGATTACCCAATTGCGTGCAGAGATATTTTAAAGCGGTAGTAAACTGCTGGGTGTTTTTTTTAAAAACCTGAAAAACAAGGTAATAATGTGCTAGTATGCATTGCATACTAGCACATTGGAGTTGATTTACTAAAGGCAAATCCACTGTGCACTACGAGTGCACTTGGAAGTGCACTGCAAAAGCATTTGGAAGTGCAGTAGTAGATCTGAAGGGAAGATCTGAAATGAGCAGAAGCTCTGCTGATTTCTTTCATCCAATCACGTGGAAGCAAAAAAATGCAGTTTTTAATTTTACTTGCATGTCCCCCCCAGATCTACAGGAACTGTATTTCCGAGTGCACTTGAAGTGCACAATCACAATGGATTTGCCTTTAGTAAATAAACCCCAAAATGTGAAACTTACCTGAAAACGAAGCCTTCTAGCGCTGGCGATCACTGCTGAAGGCACTTCCTTCTTCACCCGCGGGTTCACGGACTCCGGCTGTGTGAGTGGCCAGAGCTGCAATGATGTCATGCACAGAACAGGGCCATCTTACCGAATGGGCATGCTGGGCAGTTGCCCCGGGGCCACACTTGCCCGGGGGGCCCCACCTGCCCAGCGACCCAGCCCCAGCCAAGCATTAATCCCAATTCCCATGTGCATCCAGCCGCCGAACCTAGCAGTTGGCAAGCGGGTATGCCTGTCCGCCTCCACAGGAACAGACACACACAGGACAGTCCAGTCTGACTCCCGTCTGTGTGTGTTCACCGGACCCAGCCGCCAAAATTTACTTGGAAGCTGTCATTAGCCTGGCACTGCTCTACCAATAAATATAGTCTTATCGATAATTTGCATTTTTATTCTCATTAGTGAGTGTGTAGGCAGGGCCCCAGTGCACTGCATTGCCCGGGGCCTTTTAATGCTCTTTAGATGGCACTGGCACAGGAGCGCCGTTTACGGCACAGGACACTGAAGGAATGGCACGGGTATGCAGGGCTGCTGTTAAAAATCATGGGGCCCCATACAATCTACCTTTTGGGGCCCCTTTGACCCGCCCTTGATCCCACCCCTGGCCCCTGCCCTGTCCCGGGAATGAGATATGACTGGTCCTCTTTATGGAGAGATCTGGGGTCTTTTAGACCCCAAATCTCTCCTCTAGTCTTCAAAGCATCTGATAATATTGAGATCTCTGCTCCTACAGGGCTTTGGAAAGCCCTATTTGTTATTTTACATTATGAAGTGTAAAGGTGCCCGGGCCCCCCTGTTAAGCTGATAGGGCCTGGCCCGGTACAACAGGACTGGCTGTATGTCCTTATCAGTGGCCCTGAAGGTATGGCGTTCCATCAGAGCGCATGCGTCGGTGAGGTCACTGGCTGCATGTACAGTAAATTTATCCTAAACAGTGCCCATTTAGGAGATATTGATTCTACTTATAGGTAAACCTTATTATAGGCTTAGTATAGGCTTACCTATAGGTAAAATGCATGCATGTGACTTTACTCCCACTCTAAAAAGTGGATTTGGTCGTGCACGTGGTTGGGTGATTGAAGTGAACGCAGCTACACCTTGCTCAATAAACATTCTCTACTTTCTTAGTAAATCAGCCTCAATCCTTAAAGACAGAGTGGAAGTCCCTCTAGATGTTTATGGCTGTTGTGTAATAATCCAGCAGGTAGTCAATGCCTTCAATTAGAGGGGAGTGGGAAAGCGTGCCTTCAATAGACTCCGCTACAGCTCCTGACGCCTGCTTGTCTGTAATCATTGCACCCAATTCCTTTACCTGTTCTCAGAGTGGACAGCCAACGGCCGAGCCCAGCGTCTACCAGTATATCCCATTATGACTTAATAACAGTGAGACCTGATCTACAATTCAATACACACTTCCCATTCTGTATCTGAAGACACTCTGTGTGACCTGCCAGAGTTAGCTGCTCAATAGGGGCTGCATGGAGTCTGCTCTATCTAAACCCAAGAACAGAAATCTAATCTTTTGGAGTTTATCAGACCTTAGATGTGGTGGCTGCATTAGTTTCCTTTTTGCAGGTTATGTACTTTTTTCACACACCATGGGGTTGATTTTATATAACTGGAGAGTGCAAAATCTAGTGCAGCTCTGCATAGAAACCAATCAACCAATCAAAAAACCATAACGAACAAGCTTAACCACTTTACCACCGGAGGATTTTCCTGCTAAAAGACCAGGGGTTTTTTTGCGATTTTTTACTGCGTGACTTTAACGGACAATTGCGCGGTCGTGCGACGCTGTACCTAAACGAATTTCACGTCCTTTTTTTCCCACAAACAGAGCTTTCTTTTGGTGGTATTTGATCACCTGTGCGATTTTTTGATCACGCGCTATAAACAAAAAAAAGCGTAATTTTTGCAAAAACAACAATATTTTTCACTTTTTTTATATGAAATTCCCCCAAAAAAAATGTAAAAATCAAAATTTTTTAACATTTTCGGCCAATTTGTTTTACGCTACCTATGTTTGGTAAAAAAAATCACAAAAAGCGTATTTTGATTGGTTTGCGCAAAAGTTATCGCGTTTACTAACAAAGGGAAAGATTTTTGTCATTTTTGGTGTTTTTTTTTTTTAACGAGTAATGGCGGCGATCTGCGTTTTTTTTTGCGGTACTGCGACATTGCGGTGGACAGATCGGACCCTTGACTGACATTTTTGACACTTTTGGGGGTACCAGTGACATTACTGCAGTAATCAGTGCTATATATATGCACTGTTACTGCAAAAATGACACTGGCAGGGAAGGGGTTAACAGTATTGGACAGGGAGGGGTTAAGTGTGTCCTAGGGGCGTGATTCTAACTGTGCAGGGACATGGCTACTAGTGTAAAAACAAAGATCAACAGTTCTACATAGTAGAACTGTCTGATCTTCACTTTTACACAGGGAGAACTGACAGGCGGCTTGTTTACATAAGCCGCTCTGTCTTTCTCCCGCTGTACCGGCGATCGTAGTGTGACCGGCGGACATCGGGTCCGCCAGTCACACTCCCGCACTCCTCCGTGAACGAGCCGAGGCGGGCGCGCGCCTCAGCGGGCGCGCGCCCGCCCGCTATTGGCTCTAGAAGGAGTGACAGGCGAGCGACGTAGACCTACGTCACTCTGCCTGGCCGGGGCCGACTGCCGCAGTAAATATACTGTGCGCAGTCGGCAACCGGTTAATGAGGAAGTTTTCTTACCTGTAAAGTAAATGCATAATGTGCTAGTATGCATTGCATAAATTAACCCCTAAATGTTATTCAGGGAGGATTTTGATCTGCTTTAATGGGATCTTGTTACATCAAGAAAGAGTTGAACTTATATCTATATTATTTTCCTTGCATGTCCCCCTCAGAAGTGCACAGTCACAGTGGATTTGCCTTTAGTAAATAAACCCCAAAATGTGAAACTTACCTGAAAACGAAGCCTTCCAGCGCTGGCGGTCACCGCTGAAGGCGCCTCCATCTTCACCTGGTCTTCCTTCCGGGTTCACGGACTCCGGCTGTGTGAGTGGCCAGAGCTGCAATGATGTCATGCACAGGACGGGGCCATCTTACCGAATGGGCATGCTGGGCAGTTGCCCGGGGGCCCCACTTGCCTGGGGGGCCCCATCTGCCCAGCGACCCAGCCCCAGCCAAGCATTAGTCCCAATTCCCGTATGCATCCCGCCGCCAAACTTAGCAGGTGGCAAGCGCCTATCGGCCCTGCGCTGCTGTGAGGCCACTTGGGCCGTGGAGGGGGAGCCCACAACTGCAGGAATGCCTGTCTGCCTCCATGGGAACAGGCACACACAGGACAGTCGAGTCTGACTCCTGTACGTGTGTGTGTGTTCACCGGACCCAGCCACCCAACTTGACTTAGAAGCTGTTTGCTTCTAAGTCAAGTAAGGTTTTCAACTGCTGCAGAGAGCCACACAGGGCATCCTTCTGTATTTGCCCTCCACCTGACCACACTGATTTCCCCTGCTGTTTGGGCCCCCCTATGTACCCTACAGGAGAACTGGTGGTCCCCACTATCAGCGGCCCTGTCCAAAGATACAGTGCAGTGAGTGAGTATTCCCTTTGGCACAAGAAACATGTTATTGGCAAGACCATCAGGTGATCAGAGATGACCAGGCCTTAAATGTGGTGGTTGCATGCGTTTTCATTTTTTAGGCTTTTTTCCCCTTTATTTTCACCTATCCTGCCAGTGACACACTTCCTGTCCAAGGGTGACAACGCTTATTCACTGTATCTATGGAAGCTATTCGTTGTCTCCCAAGAAGAAGATTACAATAACCTCCCCTTCTTGCTAATGAAAGGGGAAATGGATGCTGTACTGTTCATAGATGGGAACAATTTAACTGATAACAGTGCAGCACGGGCAGAGAGCTCAGGAAGTTATGGGCTCACTGGATTTCTGGCAGGATCAACTTTGCACATACTAAACAGATATACCAAAACAACTTCAATGGTATACTAAACAGATAAACGTGGACCTAACAGAAGAAGTTTATTATTAGGGCTTACATATACTTGCAGGGGTGTCCAAACTATGGCCCTCCAACTGTTCAGAGACTACAATTCCAATGAGGCATTGTAAATCTCTGACATTCACCGACATAACTAGGCATGATGGGAATTGTAGTTGCTGAACAGCTGGAGGGGCATAGTTTGGACATAGCATGTTTTCCACTGAATGTAATAATTAGGAAAACAAATAATAATAAAATGTAACAATTTTGACATAAATTACAAGAACCTTTAGCTTTGTTATTGTTGTTATTATTATTTGTATTATTATTATTATGTTTATTATTATTTACATTGTTGTTATTAATATTTGTATTATTATTATTATTATTATTATTATTATGTTTATTATTATTATTATTATTATTATTATTTTTTTTAATAATAATGCAAATAATCAGTTGTAATAGGAGGAGAAATAATTTATTTTAACGCCTATTTTATCTCCAATGCAACATCCAAACAATACTACATCTGTACACATTTCAGTGGGTAAAAACCAGAAAATAAAATCTAGAGGGGGGAAAAAATAAAAGTAATTAAATGGGTAAACATCATTTACTTAGGATATTGCAGAAAGGCAGACCATGTGCATTGTACATCCTGTCTGTCATTGCACAAGCAGGAAACATTAAGGCCTCCTCCGGGGTCAATATGGAAGGGGAGGAAAGATTAGTTGTGTATAAATGTGGTGTAGACTCACAAATTAAATGGCATCATTTGTCTTGGATGGTGGAAGGGGTGCTGGGGGTATCGGAGGAGGATGGTGGGCTAAAAATAGGCCTCCTTTCCTGTCGCTGTGTGTTCCAAGACTTCCCAAAATAATTCCTTTTTTTCTTTTTTTTTTTGTAGCAAGGATAACTTGTGAGCTCAGATGCTTTGTGACAATTGATGCAGCTATATGTAACCTGGCTCTCCAGCTGTGGTTGAACTAGAAGTCCCAGCGTGCATTGTCAGAGGGAGGATGGAACTTCAGCTGGAGGAGCAAGTCAATGGAGGGCCTCATTCTTTAGGTCTATATTATACTCATTATGACACCTCCTGAGGATTTATTACATTGTATCTAATGATGTTATATGTAAGAAACATTAACAAAATAATTGCATTTTTTTTTTCTATCACAAAGACCATACCAATCATTCCAAGATCTTTTCTAGAGATGGCCCAGGGAAGGAGGTTACCAATCTATGCAGTAGACTTTCCTGGCGTGAGAGGCAGACATTTCTCTGATCTCCAAAAATTGTGAAAATGTTGTAAGTTAGGGGAAATCTGATATTTTCCTCAAAATATTTGAAATGAGAAGAAGAGAGACTAAGAGGGAGAATGAGAGTAAGGCCTCTTTCACACGATACTCCTGTTTGAGCATCTCCTTTTTCAGCCGTAAATTTGTCTTATTGAAATGCGCGCATTTTTGCACATATGCGTTCGCGCAAATTCGCATCTTTCCGCGTGTTTTCAAACTTTAAATGTATTCTCGCATCTTTCTAAAATATGCAAATTAGCATTTTTCAGATCAACAGTATATTCGTCTGCGTTTATTTGTGCGTAAATGTGCGTATTTGCGTGCATTTGCGCGCATTTGCTCACATTAGACATAAATTACTGTCCAAAAATGCAGATTTTTCTATTTCGTTCTTACTGAAGAATGCACGGCACTCATTTACGTGCTTGTGTGCATAGGCACATTACAATGAATGGGCTGTATTTTAGCGCAGATAAAAAGAAAAGCTGTACTGAGCTTTTTTAAGCTGAAGTGTGCAAGGGGCCTAAGAGAGAAGGAGAGGGGGACAGAGAAATAGAGAGAAAGAGAGGGCGAGTAAGAGAGAAGGAGAGGGGGAGAGAGAAATAGAGAGAAAGAGAGGGCGAGTAAGAGAGAAGGAGAGGGGGAGAGAGAAATAGAGAGAGAGAGAGGGCGAGTAAGAGAGAAGGAGAGGGGGGAGAGAGAAATATATAGAGAGAGAGGGAGAGAGAGAGATGGAGAGAGTAAGAGAGAAGGAGAGGGGGAAGAGAGAGGAAATATATAGAGAGAGAGGGAGAGAGAGAGATGGAGAGAGTAAGAGAGAAGGAGAGGGGGAGAGAGAAATAGAGAGAGGAGAGAGAGAGAGAGAGAGAGAGAGAGAGAGAGAGAGAGAGAGAGAGAGAGGGCTGATTCAAGATTTAAGAAATTGAGAATCTTCAATGTAATGTATTTTTTTGAGGGAGGGATTGTTGTATGACAGGATAAATCTGACATTTCCTTTCAAATATGTAAGAAGAGAGGAGGGTGACAAAGAGAAAAGAGAGAGGAGACAGAAAGAAAAAGGGGGAGAGAAAGGAGAGGAAGGGAGAGAGGGAAAAAAGAATATGGTGGGGGAGAGAAAGGTGAGAGAAGGGGGGAGAGAGAGAGAAGAGAGAAAGAGGGAGAAAGGGGAGGAGAGGAAGGGAAGAGAGGAAGGGGGTATATATATATATAGAGAGAGAGAGGGGGAGAATGAGAGGGACATGGAGACATAGAGAGAAGGGGGGGGGGAAGTAAGAGGAAGGAGACAGAAAGAGAGAGAAAGACAGAAGAGGAGAGGAGAAAAGGGGAAGAGAGGAAGGGGTAATAGAATGAGAGAGAGAGAAAATGAGAGGGGGGGGGGCACAGAGACAGAGAGAGAAGGAAGGAGAGAAAGATGAGAGAGAGAAAGAAGCCAAATGAAAGAAACAGAAAGAGAGAGAAAGACAGAAGAGGAGAGGGAGAGAGATTAAGAGAGGAGATGAGAGGAGAGCAGAGGAGGGGAGGAGAGGAGAGGAGAGGGATGAGAGGGGGACAGAGGAGAGGAGAAGAGGGGGAGAGGGGGGAGGAGAGGAGAGGAGAGGAGGGGAGAGGATAGGAGAAGAAAGGAAATGAGATGGAGAGGAGAGGAGAGGGAGAAGAGAGGAGATGAGGGAAGAGGAGAGGAAAGAAAAGGAGAAGGAGAGGAGAGGAGAGGGAGAAGGAGATGGAGAGGAGAGGAGAGGAGAGGAGAGGAGAGGAGAGGAGAGGAGAGGAGAGGAGAGGAGAGGAGGGAAGAGGAGAGGAAAGAAAAGGAGAGGGAGAGGAGAGGAGAGGAGAGGGAGAAGGAGAGGGAGAGGAGAGGAGAGGAGAGGAGAGGAGAGGAGAGGAAAGGAGAGGGATAGGAGAGGAGAGGGGAGAAGAGGAGAGGGAGGGAGAGAAGAGGAGAGGAGAGGGGAAAGAGAGGAGAGGAGGGAAGAGGAGAGGAAAGAAAATGAGAGGGAAAAGAGAGTAGAGGAGGGAAGAGGAGAGGAAAGAAATGGAGAGGGAGGGGAGAGGAGAGGAGAGGAGAGGAGAGGAGAGGAGAGGAGAGGAGAGGAGAGGAGAGGAGAGGAGAGGGAGAAGGAGAAAGAGAAGGAGAGGAGATGGGGAGAGAGGGAGAAGATGAGAGGATGAGACAGAAAGAGTGTGAGATAGAAGAGAGAAGATGGAAGGAACCAGAGGGAAGGAGAGAGGCAGATGGGCCGATTTACCTAAAAGTACAGAATCTTCACTAGAAAAATGTTTTAAAAATGTGTGTGAATGCTTTTATTCACCCAGATTCTGAGTAAGGGTTCCCAACTCCTAGCAAATGGACCTAAGAGAGAAAGGGTGCAGAGCAAGTAAAGCAGAGATAACTAGACAGGTATAGAAAAGAAAAGGAAAGGAATAAATGATTATTTAGGGAGTTGAGAATCTTCACTCAGTAATATTCACATTAGCCAATGGTGCAGATAAAGTAAAGAGGGATTTTCTTTTCACTAGTAATCGTCATTCAGTTTAGATTTAGTTTAGATTAGATCATCCTTCATTTAGTAAATAAGTGTTTGTAACAATAAATTTCACAAAAAAATTGAATGCAAATGCCCTAAAACGTTTGAAAGCACACATAGGTCTTGTACAACCTACACTGTGCTTTAATAATGCTCAGCAACGCTTCTAACGCTGTGTGACTGGTGGTGAGAAAACGCTCTCTGTGTTTGGCCTATAACGCTCATTGTTCTGTTAGGTAACACACTGTGCAATCTGAAATGTTCTGCAGGGTGTATGTGTGTCTCAGAACATTATACCGCATCGGTTAGACAACAAATCGATAATTGTAGGGCAATTTTAACGCATTCTAGGTTTGTATGCCATCGCCTCCCTACCTAAAGCCATCCTTCATACATATATTATACCCTCATACTGAACCATCTATTATCCAGAACTGACCCAGCAGAGCATGCAATGATGAACAGCACTGTGATCCCCATCCACTGATGCCTCCCTGACACAGACAGAGCGACAATTTCTAGCACTGCATTTCAGTCGCGCTGCGAAATTTCCTGACACCCCCTGGGTTCCTTGCACTGTCTTTAGGTGTAACCGAGCCACATTCCGCACACCTGCCCCCCTACCCCCCATGTAGGTGAACGCCTTGGCATCTTTTTTTGAATGATAAAAGCCTGAGAGCCCAGCGGGGGAAAAACAGCCAACAACACCTGAACAATGGGCCCTTTCCAGAGCCCAGCAGGGGGGAGCGCTCATTAGAGGGGGGGCCCCTAGCTCCAGGCTTAGGCCCCTCACCTGCATTCTGAAGCCACCAAAGAGCCCTCAGCAGCAGACAATCCCTCTAGGTGTGTCTCCATTCCTCTGGGCTTTTCTCAAGAGGACAACAATCAATATTTACAACAAACTCCACTTCATTCCTTCAAGAGTCATTAACGTCAGCCAATCAACACCGAGAAACGGGGCCTTAATGAAGGAATATTTCCCTAATTACATCCGGGAGAGAAATGCGACACAAATCTGTCAGCTAGATATAGAGGGACATTGTATACCGACCCATCCATGTCTATGGGGGGCTGAATAGAGCATAGATAGATAGATAGATAGATAGATAGATAGATAGATAGATAGATAGATAGATAGATAGATAGATAGATAGATAGATAGATAGATAGATAGATAGATAGATAGATAGATAGATAGATAGATAGATAGATAGATGGATACAGTTAGACATAAAATAAACACATCTATTATATCTAAAATCATCTAAAGTAGATAGATAGAGAGCGAGAGAGAGAGAGAGATAGCCATATATTGGTGGATATATATATATATATATACACATATATATATATATATATATATATATATATATATATATATATATATATATATATATATATATAGCTATTCAATATTTCTGTATTTTTACTACATATACTAAAAAGAAGTTATAAAGATATTTATGACCTATCCCTACAAACAAACAGATATAGGTTCTATAGACATTTACACATTTATGGTTTTATAGTGGATGGATAGAATTCATTGGTGGGGAAATTTCAGTATAAAGGTATTTCCAATATTACAGGCACAGAGTATAATATACAATTCTCCTTCTATGGAGATGGTGATAGGCAGATATAAGACAGAGGGGAAGATAAATGGACTAATGGAAAGAGAGAATACAGAAAGGATAGATAGATAGATAGATAGATAGATAGATAGATAGATAGATAGATAGATAGATAGATAGATAGATAGATAGATAGATAGATAGATAGATAGATAGATAGATAGATAGATAGATAGATAGATAGATAGATAGATAGATAGATAGATAGAAGAGAAGAAAGAAAAAGATTGTACAAAATCCCCCCTAAATTAATTTCACTCAAATGGCAGCAATAAAACCCCGCAAACTGTCGCTCAGCGGACCGCACATTCGCAGGGTGGAATGTAGCGCCGCACCTGTGTGTCACAAAGGGACGCGGCGTTTGTCGCCGGAGCTCCAGGCTAGGGATAAGGATGGCGCAGACATCAACCGGCTCTGGTTGTCAGGCTGATGTGAAATATGACACAGCAACAATAGCTGCGATTAATTCACACTGTTTTATTAGTGTGTACATTATTATTTCGCTATTATAGGACTATTGTGTACTAGTAAGTGCTGCGATCGGGTTACTGACTTCTATTCTATCCTGGAAGAAATGACATAGGTGTCTATCCTTCCATAATTAGGAGTTTACATTACATTACAGCTCTACTACCTTGTGAATATATATATGTGTATGTATATATATATATATATATATATATATATATATATATATATATATATAAATAACCATTATCATATATATATATATATATATATATATATATATATATATATATATATATATATATATATATATATATATAATATTACTATTTTCCAGTCTATCCTCTCTCTCTGTATGTATATATATATATATATATATATATATATATATATATGTATATGTGTGTGTGTGTGTGTGGATATATATATATATATATATATATATATATATATATATATATACATATATATATATATATCACCATTATCATATCTTTTTATATATATATATTATCATATCTCTTTATATATAGATATATATATATATATATATATATATATATATATATATATACATAGATATATAGTATTACTATTTTCCAGTCTATCCTCTTTCTAGATATATATTTATCGCATTACTATTTTTTTTTTCTAGTCTATCCTGGAACAATAGATTTATGCGTCTCTATCCTTCCATAAGTAAGAAATTAGCTTTACATTTCAGCAATATATATATATATTTATTTATATATATATATATATATATATATATATATATATATATATATATATATATATATATATATATATATATATATATATATATATTACACTATCTATCTATCTATCTATCTTTCATAAATAGTTTATTATTCTATTACTATTTTCTATTTTATCCTGGAACAAAAGACATCTATCCTTCCATAATTAGGTGTTTACATTACAGCTCTATCATTATATATACATAGATATAGTACGCATTGTCTATCTATCTATCTATCTATCTATCTATCTATCTATCTATCTATCTATCTATCTATCTATCTATCTATCTATCTATCTATAATATTATAAAAAATAATGATTACATACATAATAAAGAGGAGATAGATAGATAGATAGATAGATAGATAGATAGATAGATAGATAGATAGATAGATAGATAGATAGATAGATAGATAGATAGATAGATAGATAGATAGATAGATAGATAATTGGGATCTGTGTATCTTTAGTTAGCCTAGATATCAGTGATTCTATAAGCACATACATAAATATGTGAATATTTCGCACAATTTCCCCAGATCCATCATACATTTTGCACTTATAACAGTAAATTCTAAGCAGTAATAAACTCACATAGTAACCTTACCCCTCTCTGATACAGATGCACATGTATATACAATTCAGACATGAAAAAATAAAATTCTAGACTTGGAAAAGTAAAATCCTATACAAATCCAATCCGCACTTTATATTCTCTATGGATCTGGTGGAAATTCGGCGTTGTTCCTGCGTTGATCCTTCTGCCCTCCGTCAGCGCAGCGTTCACCCACAGCTATGCCTACCTGCCACTCCCGGCGGAGTCCATTAGCCTGGGGCCCCGGGGTAACCCCGAGATTTGGGGGGCCACACAGAGCTGAATCCCTTGAGCTGGGGGAACCTTTGGTGTCTCGCCTCCAGTCCATCTAGGCAACCGACTGGGGACCGGCGCAGCACATCTTCCCATATAAAACCCCCTTGCAAATAATAAGTGGATTAATAATAATAAGGTATGGGATTCTTTTTATAAAAAAAAAAAGAGGAAAGAAAAAGTGAAACAAAATGCTGCAGTTAGACAACCGTTTTGATAAGAGGATAATTGAGGCGACAGTGGTGTATAATTAGGGGATAATTTATGCTATATCCACTTTTATTCCACCTCCCAAAATAAACCCAGTCCATAATCATTACAAGCAAATTGTTCTGAATTTTATAGTAGCAATTTGAACAAAGTACTGCAGTTAATCATGGGAAAGATATTTTTTTATGTGTGTGTGTGTGTGTGTGTGTGTATATATGTGTGTATTCCTGATTAAAGTCTAATTGCTCTCCCTGCCAGTGCAAAAAAAAAAATACCTGTGCAAGAGGCTCTATATTTATCATTAACAATGTTGGCAATAAAGTAAAATATATTGGGATTGCCATACAGATGAGGAATCTTTTCCCTTTTTTTCCCCCCTTCTTTCTGCACAGCCTACAATAATCATAAATCCTCCAAAAACCACTAACCACATATACATCATTTGCATACATTGAATGACATTACAAGCTGACTAGCAGCTCCTGCTCTCTTTGAACACAGCAGATCTGTCAGTGAATCCCTAGATCTCAGTTTAAAGTCGCCTGATTACTATAATGATTTGGGCTTTTTTTTATTGGCGTAAAAAAAAAAAAGAAAAGAAAAGAAAGATGCACCACAACTTGCAAAGCCTGACAGCTCAGAGAGGGCTGTTTATTTATTTATTTATTTAGTTATTTATTTATTTGGGTACAGATGCAAAGGGGAGGTTGCTAATTGGTTAATGCATTTTTGATCAGGTCAGCTGATCGCTATTATTAGTGGTTTGTGCAACAAAATTTGCCAACGTTTGCAAAATTTTGCAAAGCCTAGACTTCCAGGCAGGACGTGGATGAATGTCTTTTTTATATATATTTTTGGTGCAAATGGTGGCTGGTAATTCTTTAATGTATTTTTTTTAAGGTCGCATGATTATGATGAATGGTGTTTGCCAACGTTAGCAAATTTTGCAAATATTAGACTTCAAGGCAAGGCTTAAATTAGGATCTTTTTTTTAATATTGTTGGTTATTGGTGCAAATAGTGGCTGCTAATTGGCTAATGTATTTAAAAAAAATGAATAGTGTGTTTACAACAAAATGTGCCAAATTTGCGAAGCCTAGACTTCCAGGCAAGACTTGGATCCCTGTCTATTTTTTATACAACTGGTTATTGGTGCAAATAGTGGCTGCTAATTGGTTAATGCGTTTTTTTAATCAAGTCACCTGATGATAATGAATAGTGTTTTTGAACAAATAAAATTGGCAGCCTTTGCAAAATTTGCAACGCCTAGTCTTCCAAGTAGGACTTGGAATCCTTTCTATTTTTTAATATAATTGGTTATTGGTTCAAATAGTAGCTGCTAATTGGGTAATGTATTTTTTTTTAAATCAAGTCACCTGATTATAATGAGCAGTGTTTTTGCAACAAATTTTGCCAACGTTTGCAAAGCCTGTACTTCCAGGCGAGGACTTGGATGGGCGTCTTTATTTAAATATTGATAGTTATTAGTGCAAATTGTGGCTGCTAATTGGTTAATGCATTTTTTTGTTTTTGTTGTTGTTGCTCAAAATGGCATGGCCTATCAGCATTGAGGAAATGTTTTATGTACATTTACTGACTATATATCTACAGAGATAGATAGATAGATGATAGATAGATCGATAGATAGATAGATAGATAGATAGATAGATAGATAGATAGATAGATAGATAGATAGATAGATAGATAGATAGATAGATAGATAGATCGATAGATAGATAGATAGATAGATAGATAGATAGATAGATAGATAGATAGATACCAAAGGAAGTTAAATCTAAGTGCCACATCCCTATAACAATGTAAACCTGAAAATTATACATTTATATATATATATATATATATATATATATATATATATATATATATATATATATATATATATATATATACATTTAAATATATTTATGTATATATATTCCCACATTATATTATACATTCATATAATACATATAATACCAGATATTATACATTCATATATATATATATATATATATATATATATATATATATATATATATATATATATATATATATATATATATATATATATATGTATTACCATATTATATTTTACATATTTTAATCCTCTTTATATTAGTCTGTGTGTATACAACTGGTTGCTACACATTAGTATTATTATTTTTATTACATGATTATTATTGTTATATATATATATATATACATATTTACATATTTTTATATATATATTATATATATATTTTATATATTTATATTGTGTGTATATATATATATATATATATATATATATATATATATATATATATATATATATATACATATATATACATACATATATATATATATATATATATATATATATATATACACACACAATATAAATATATAAAATATATATATAATTTATATATATATATAAAAATATGTAAATATCTACAATATATATATGTATATATACAATAATAATAATCATGTAATAAAAATATTACTACTTTTATGTAGCAACCAGTTATATATATATATATATATATACAATACCAAATTATAATAAATACTTAAATATTTTAATCTTCTTTATATTAGTCTATAATATATAACTGGTTGCTACATAATAGTATTATTATTTTTATTACATGATTATTATTATTGTTATTATTATGAGTGCAGTGTGTAAGGGGAGCCTTGACTGGGAGCTGAGTCTCTGAAAGGTGGGCTCAGGAACAAACGCCAGTAGAAGAAGAGGGATTGTGACGTCAGGGGTTGAATGACCAATCGGGAGGCGCTGCCCTTTGGAGACAAACCATTCGACTCAGTCTAAGTCTAAAAGCAGGAGCTGAACTTTAACAGATTCCACCTTTAAATCTCTGCACTGACTGCACAATCCAAACAATGAGAAATAGGGGGGAATAAAATAATAACACAACAAGGAAGGCAAAAAAAAAAGAGGAAAAAAAAAAAAAAAAAGAATAGAGGGAAGAAGAAAAAGAAGAAGAGGAGCAGCAGCAGGCAGCAGCAGCAGGGCTCCTCCATGCAGGCCTGTCAGTAGTGAGGAAGGAAGGGGGGATTACACTAAGTATAGGGTAGGTGGCCTCAGAGGGGTGGGAGGGGGTTGATTGCTCTCAATCACAAAGTTTGATGATGACCATGACTACGATGGCTGACGGCTTGGAAGCTCAGGACTCGTCCAAGTCTGCCTTTATGGAGTTTGGTCAGCAGTCCTCCCACTCCCAGCAGAGCTCTCCGGCTATGGCTGCCAGCCACTACCCGCTGCACTGCCTGCACTCCGGCTCCCACCCTCACCACCACCACCATCACCAGCACGACAGCTCGTCCTACCCGGGCACCAACTCCCAGTACGGCCGCTCCCTGGCCGCCTATCCGTACATGAGCCAGCACAGTCCCTACCTGCAGTCCTACAACAGCAGCAGTTCCAGCAGCACCGCCACCCAGACCCGAGCAGAAGACCCAGGTGAGAGAGAGAGAGACCGAGAGAGAGAGGGAGGGAGCGGCGACTGCTGCACCCTGCCTGAGATCTGCAGCTGCTTTGTCTGCCCTCCGCACAACCGACTACTCAACCGACCCAACACCCTGCACCCTACTCAACCGACCCGGCACCCCACTACTCCCCTCACCCTACTGCACTCACCAGCACCCTACTTTACCGACCCTGCACCCCACTACTCCCCTCACCCTACTACACTCACCAGCACCCTACTTTACCGACCCTGCACCCCACTACTTCCCTCACCCTGCACCCTACTGCACCGACCCTGCACCCCACTACTCCCCTCACCCTACTGCACTCACCCTGCACCCTACTGCGCCGACCCTGCACCCCACTACTCCCCTCACCCTACTGCACTCACCCAGCACTCCACTAATCCCCTCACTCTACTGCACTAACCCAGCACCCTACACCCTACTGCACCGACCCTGCACCCCACTACTCCCCTCACCCTACTGCACTCACCCTGCACCCTACACCCTACTGCACCGACCCTACACTCACCCCGCACCCCACTACTTACCTTACACTACTGCACTCATCCTGCACCCTGCAACCTACTGCACCGGCTCTACACTCACCCAGCACCCTGCAACCTACTGCACCGGCTCTACACTCACCCAGCACCCTGCAACCTACTGCACCGACCCTACACACACCCAGCACCCTGCAACCTACTGCACCGACCCTACACTCACCCAGCACCCTGCAACCTACTGCACCGACCCTACACACACCCAGCTCCCTGCAACCTACTGCACCGACCCTACACACACCCAGCTCCCTGCAACCTACTGCACCGACCCTACACACACCCAGCTCCCTGCAACCTACTGCACCGACCCTACACACACCCAGCTCCCTGCAACCTACTGCACCGACCCTACACTCACCCAGCACCCTACTGCACCGGCCCTACACTCACCCTGCACCCTACTGCACCGGCCCTACACTCACCCAGCACCCCGCAACCTACTGCACCAACCCTACACTCACCCAGCACCCTACTGCACCGGCCCTACACTCACCCTGCACCCTACGGCACCGGCCCTACACTCACCCAGCACCCCGCAACCTACTGCACCGACCCTACACTCACCCAGCACCCTGCACCCTACTATTCCCCTCACCCTACTGTACTCACACTGCACCCGGCTGCATTCAACTAGCACCCTACACGTTACTAAATTCACCCAAAACCTTACTGCACCCTGCACCCCTCTGTACCCACCTTACTGCACTCACCTGCACTTTACTACACCGTTCGTTCCACTAAATTTACTCAGCTTCTCGCACCCCACTGCGCTCATCCAGCGCCCTGCACCCCATTACACTAAATCAGCGCCCTACTACCCCGACCCTGCCCTCACCCTGCACCCTGCTGCACAGCACCCTGCTGCCCTCTCCGTGTGCCCTATACGCGCTGAACCTTAATTACTCTACATGGTTTTGTTTATTTTTTATTTTTTGGGTTTTTTATTTTTTTGTATTACACATTTTGTATCTTCGCTGCAAGAATAAAACATAGAGGAATCTGATCCCCCCCCCCCCCCCATCTCAATTCTGTAGAATACTGCCTTTATACTGGACACCGGTTTAGGTACCTACCTTAGTAATTTTGCTTCCTGTCCTAAGCCCTTTTACCTGACACCCCACATGGTGCATGGCCCATCGGCACCCCATTCATAGCACCTCTCATTCTGCACAGGGCACACTGGCACCCTGCATCCTATCCTTTGTGTCACTCATAGTTCAGTCTTCTCCAAGCACCTCAATACCTTCTTCCAGGTACCCAACACCCCTTTTTTAAGCAACCATGACCCCTGCACCCTCTTCCAAGCACCATGGCCCCTGCACCCTCTTCCAAGCACCATGACCCCTGCACCCTTTTCCAAGCACCATGGCCCCTGCACCCTCTTCCAAACACCATGACCCCTGCACCCTCTTCCAAGCACCATGACCTCTGCACCCTCTTCCAAGCACCATGACCTCTGCACCCTCTTCCAAG